>NW_021633451.1:0-32547 GCF_004799145.2 Neltuma alba
TTAATTTTCTGACTCTTCATGTAAATTGCCTAACTTGACAGGTTTTCAAGCGAACATGACAACTGTTACCTATCAGCTAAGTGGATAACCTCTAATTGTGCGAGTCAATTGCCTATTTTTCCCTATCAGGCCACAACAAACCATATTCCCACAAACATAGGGGTAATTTACTGACTCTTCATGTTAAATTGCCTAAATTGACAGCTTCCACCAAACATGAAAACCGATACACACAGCTAAGTGGATAATCCCCTAATCCTCCTGTCAATTGCCTAATTTTTCTTCTGAGACCACTACAAAATCAGATTCCAACAAACATGGTGGGTCATTTACTAATCCTTCATGTAAATTGCCTAACTTCACATATTCCAGCAGACATGACGTTCTTACATGCAAGTGGTTATTCAACTAATTCTTAGCATCAATTTACTAACTATCATTGTTAGCCCACTAAATGTCACATTCCAACAATAACTGGGAGAAACCAAAGAAAAACAAACTCATTTACCTAATCCATACCACAACAGTTACCCCTCCAAATTCTTTTTTTAGTTCTTGTAAAATGCTACAAACACTATAGCAATACAGTTCACTAACAACACTAATTTTTTCCCTTCATCATCAATTTCATACTTAACCCCACCACACAAAACTCTTAACGCTACACTCACAAGCTTCTCTCACTAAACAGGACGATTTGATAAAGGTCAAAAGGGGTGACGGCCAAACACTATGTCACACATTGGTAATCATTCCTCAGTTACAACCTAAATGTCATTACCAAACACACCCACCTTTTAGTGGGTCATTCTTTCTTAACCTACCATGAAAACCGAATCGAACAAATCTACTGCATTTAATACGGACTGCGAAGCTTACCAAAGAAAATCATTCTTTGTCGATAGCCTTGCAGGTTTCCTCCTTTCTCTGCCTTGTCTTGTTCTCCTTCTGCTTGTAGTAACAACCACCAAGTCGCAGAATGAGGGTGACGTAATTTTTAGGGGGCATGTCCAACACTTTTGGCAGATTGGAAGAGGCAAGAATCTTCCCTCAGTGGTAGCACGTTCTCAAGCAAGAGACGGCAGATTTTTTGCTGAGTAGTACCATGATGGCAGACTAGGAGAGGCAACAGTTTTTTCAGAGTGGTTGCACGTTCGCAGAGCGGGAGAGGGAAGAGTTTTCACACAGTGGGATCACCTTCGTATAGAGAGAGGGAGGACTGTTTGACTGTATTTTGGCCCTTATTTTCAAATTCATGGGAAGTTTAATTAGGGCCAAAAATGTCTTTCGCTTCTGGAATTAATATCAGATTGGCCCCTTGGTCTTGCAGTTAGGTTTTAGAAAGTTTTGGGGGCAATTTGAGATTAATTGTGTACTACGGTCCTTAAACAAAATTTTCCCTTACTTTAAAGTATTCATATTTATTATTATCCAAACTAATTTGTCTCACTTATAAATTGATATATAATCTAATAATACTCATAAGTATTTTTGGGATATCAAGACATATGCTATAATTAAGTAACTTATCTCCCCAAGTTAGTCAATTGGATTTTAAATTAAGGATTAGAGGTAGTATTATACAAATAAAAACAATAAGAACATGAACAAATAAAAATGAAGTTGACCGTCCAAAGGAAACAATTCAAACTTGATCTTTTTCATTCAAGATGTATGTCACTGTTAATTACCCTACAAAATCTTTATAGGGCTCAAGGATAGAAGGTTTTGCAACATAGAGGAGCTTGCTTGGACAAATGACCCCAAAGAGGGGTAAAGTATACCACTTTGAAAACATAAGGTAGTTGGCAATGATGACCATATAGAGTGACCTCGCATTCTTGGAGGCTTAAGTTTTACACAACAATATGTTTAGAAGAATCAGATTTAACCATTCTCAATGAGTCATTCAAATTCGTCCCTATCAAAGATATTGTTGAATTCACTACAAGAACAAAGGATTGGTTGGTAAGTATAGTAAGATTATATTTAAGTCGTCTTTCCTACCTTTGTAATCTCACTATAGTTATATTATACAATCTATGTGTAGATGAGATAGGCTTCCTTCATGGGCTTGGCAATTTGAAAAATTATAAAAATGAGTTTAAAACTTAATTTTTGAATTCAAAATTGAAGAATCATTCATGAATTAATAGTTAATGGTTTTGATTTGTCCTAAATTTTAGCTTTTTTAACTGAAAACATACATTTTTTTTTCAATATCAATAGAATATCAATAGAAAAAAGGGGGGAATGGTCTCTTTTAACAATAGGATTAAGGAAAACAGAATCGAAGATACAAAACAAATAAAAAAAAAGAAAAAGTTTAGAATTTTTTTTTTTAGTTTTTTGGGGGGTATTCTCATATATTTATATAGAGTATCTTTTTTTAGCACTTAACCTGTTCACTGCCCTAAAAAAATCAAATTCCTATAAAAATTTTCCTATTTTTTTAGTAGAATATGTAGCTAAAAGATGACCCTCACTCTTTCTAATTAGCAGTAAGGACCACCATTTTCGTTTCGTCAATGTTCTCCCTATCTTCCAATTATTGTTCTTTGTCTAATTCTCACTTAAGCTATCATATGTGACATGCAGTGTGTAACACCTTAACTTTACATCATATATGGAGTCAAAAAAAGTTAACTAGAATTACATTATATGGCAATAGGCTTAGAAAAACCTTATTTTAAAAATTTCATTCTCAGGTTACTATTCACTTGGTAACTCTAAAAATTTTGCTAATTTTGAAAATTCATAACTCGTTCTAGAAAAATTAAATTAAGCTGGTTCCAAGCTCTATTTGAAGCTCTTTCAATTTTCTACAAAGAAAAAAAATATAGTGACTGATCTATTACTCATCTCATTCAGGCCCCATTTTGCTTACAAAAATCACTGTTTATTTGGTCAAATTATAATTTTTTAGCTTTTTACCATAACTTCAAAAATTCATAAATTTTCATGTACAGCTCCAAATTTAGTTTGAAGTTTGGAATGTGAAATTTAAACTCACTAAATTTCATAGCCAAATTCCATCGTTTGTTTAGAAAAGTCATGGGCCAAAAATTAGGTTTTTTAAGGCAATTAAATCCCTTTTAATCACCTTAACTTATGAAATGAGATTCTTAACTTCCATAATTATTCACAACCATTCAAACCAGCAACTAAGAAACACAGTAATACCTCCCAAGGGTGAAGAGCATCATGCATAAAAACATTTATCATAATGTTTATAAAAATTCATGACTTTATAGTTACATAACATGTGAAATGTATAATATTTCAAGCATAACTTTTCAAGTATCCACATTCTTTCCCTTGTCCTTTGATATGCCAACCCCTATTAATCAATTTCATATAGAGGGGGTAGTGAGATTTCAAAGAAACCCCAGCAGCAAAGAACATCAACCTTAATATCAAAGTGGAAGGTTAGTTCATGCTATATGCAAGCATTAAACTTATGCATCATCATGCCTTTAACATGTCATTAATATGCCATGGAAAGGGAGTACACAACATACCATTCAACAACTCAACTATACATATTTTCCAAGATATCAATTCAAGGAGTTAAACACATTTCATCATCCATAACTCAATCACATCATGGCACATACACATAAATAAAACAACCATGCAATTCAATACTAAAATTATAAACTCTTTATAAACTTGATTCCTTGATTCCTTCTCCTTGTTCTTGAGCTCTCTCTTGTTCAATGCCAATGCCTATCAAGTAAACAACAATGGCATTCCAATCAACTTAAACAATTTCATTAAACACTTTAATTGAAAACCCTAACCCTTTAACCTTTATTTTAGGGTTTTACTATCATCTTCTTTAACTTAATTCCCACATGCTTTTCCAACATAATTTTTCTATGTAGAATCCATATATGAACTTAAATTTATTAAAATTCAATTCCTTCCCTTATGACTAAGCTAGGCCAAGAGGTATACCCTTGGAATTCAAAAATTCTATTTTCAATTTTAATACTTCCAAACATATATTGTTCACATATTCCTACATAATTTTACCTTCTAAACTCATTAGAAGTATCAAATTAACAAAATAAAACCCCAGATCAAATAACCAAGTGATTGAACCCAATTGTTCTATGTTATTTCATATCATTTTAAGGGTTTTTGTCATAGGTTTTAGCTCCTTTTAATGATAATTGTGCTTAATTTTGATTAAGAGTCCTTACTTTGATTTAGTGTCTTTTTGAGGGTAAAATTGTCATAATTGGTCATTAATTGTATTCAATTGATTTCTAGGACAATTGATGCTTTAAATTGTTGCTTTTCAATGTAGGACACCTGAGATCGGGGCCAAGATTGAAGACTCAAGGCATAAGATGCAAAGAGGAGCCTCTGCCATAGTTCGCCGCGGCACACTTCTTCCTTCGCCGCGACGAACGTCGCCCATCAAATAGGAAAGCTCTCTGCCATGGTTCGCCACGGTGAACCCCTCGTATCAGCACATTTCAGACCCGACCATTTCGGGAAAATCTGACCTACCCACCTCCAGGAACCGACCCATACACGTCATTTTCGGGTTAGAAACCCTATTTTGGGTATGGGTGGCTCATACACAAAAAGGTAGCCACCACTTACGTTTTCTATCATCATCTCCTCTCATCTTTCCCACTGAACCCTAATCCTCCATCTCCATCTCCTTCACCTTCCATTTTCCTACACTTCTTCTTCATCCACCTTCATTTCCTTCATCTCCTGACTGTTATGGCTGAAGATTTAACTCTGGTTAGAGCTGATTCCAAGGCTATGATGAGTTAAGCTTTTCCAACTCTTGAAGATGATGGAGTAGCATGAGTTTCCAAGCTTCAAAGGGGAGTTTTAGTCTTAATCTTTAGTTTCTAGCTATGTGTTTATGATTTCCTAGGTATAGGAGTTGTAAAGTCTTAGTTAGACACTTTGGTTAATTCTGTAATCATTGGTTAATGATTAGCATTTGTAATTTGGATTGATTGATGTTGATTTTGTGTTTAAATATATGTAGTTGCATATATGCTTCTTGTAACTCTCATGATTCTCTCCTATCTTGCATGGTTATGTTTCGGTACTGAGTTGATTGTGTGTTACATTGAGCCAATTGCATGATCATTCCAAAATTACAATTAGGGAAGCTAAACAAAGTTTTCATTAATGAGTTCATTAATGTAAGCTTTGGACTCAATGAGTTATTGAGGTTCTTATTAAGAAAACCTAATGGATTTGTGAAACTCCCAATATTTTAAGTGAACTATGATTGATCGAAACCATTTTCAAGAGATTTCCTATCAATCATTTCCATTACATCATTATTATCTTAAAACACTAAAAACATAGTATCTTAGATTTGTTTTCATTGCATTCAGTTTAGGCACCATTCGTTTAAATGTTAAAAATCCAAAAGCCCCTTTTCATTACATTGCATGGCATTTAGTCTAACTTAGGTAATTAATTAAGGCTCCCAAGTGTGAAACAAGCCGAGTTTGCACTACACTGCGTAGCTTGGATTTATTTTTGATTGAGAACCCCAAAGTGAACGATAAAAAGGCTCTCGTCAAGTGGCGCCGTTGCCGGGAGCCAAGAAATTGGTTCTCTAGGTTAGCTGGTGTTAGTTGGTTGTCAATTGAAGTTTTGATCTTTTTGGGTTGCATCTTAGGTAGTTTAGTTGCATATTTGTTCATAGTATAGGTTTTCATCTTGCATAGTATCAAAATTTTTAGAAATACAAACAAATATACTGATTTTATTGATTTTTAGCATTTCTCATGTTGCATCAGTGGAGTCCAGTATCTGATAAGCTTTCTGTAATAGTTCGCTGCGGCCAACCTGACCTTTCACCACAGCAAACTTTCTGAAAAACCAAAGGATTCCTCTTGGGATACCTTCGCCGCGGCACACTCCTGCTTTCGCCGTGGCAAACTTCCTTCACTCAGCTATCTGGACGCCTCTGTCACCGTTTGTCGCAGCCAACCTCTGCTTTTGCCGTGACGAGCTCTTCTGAAAAATTTTAAAACTTACACTTTTTGCTTCTTTTTCTGTGCATACATACTCATACTCACCCATACACTTGCATACTTACCCATACACTTGCATTCATCACATTGCATGCTTTTAGTTGACTTTGTGTGCTGCAAGTAAATTTTGTTTGCCCTTTCTCTTGTGACTTTTATCTTGTATGCCACAAAAAACAAAACTTGTACCCTATAACCCTAAGATTGAGAGAAGACTTAGGGAGATAAGAAAAGAGAAAAGAGTTGAAGGGACAAGTGAGTTGGTGATTGAGCAAGAGAATATTTCTGTGAAATCTAGCCTATCTAGTAGTGAGAGTGAGCCTACTGACCAAGAGATAATGGCTGAATTACCACAAAACCAACCTAATCCTAACCTGAATGCTAATCAAGTGAGGAATGGTGGTAATGGTGAACAAGAGAGAGTAGGAGAAAATAATGGACACCCTAGGAGAAGAACAATTAGGGAAGCCACAACTTCTGATGTAAATTTTGATCCTTTTACTGTGGCTTGTCCAAATTTTGAAGTTAACTTTGAGATTAAAGGTTTATTGATTAACTCTCTTCCCAAATTTCATGGCTTGACAGGAGAAGACCCATACCTCCATTTGCAATCTCTTTCCATGATTTGTCAGAGTATGAAGCCTGTGGGAGCATCATTGGACCAAGTGCTATGTAAGGTTTTTCATCTATCCTTGGAAGGAAAAGCTAGGGAATGGTACATGAGCCTCTCAAGACATGTAGCTGATGCATACCACAGTTGGGGGAACTTAAGGAAGGCATTTCTGGAGAAATACTTTCCGGCTTCTCGTACTTCATCAATGAGGAAGGAGATTTATTCTACCAAGCAAGACTATGACGAATCTCTTTATGATTACTGGAATAGATTTCAGGATATGCTTTCAAGATGCCCACATCATCAAATTCCAGATGAACAACTGGTGCAGTACTTCTATGATGGGTTGAAGAACCAAGAGAAGGGTATGTTGGATGCTGCATCAGGAGGATCTTTGATAGACTCCACTGCTGAGGAGGCTTGGGATTTGATAAAGAAGATGGCCCTGAATCATCAACAATATGGTGTGAGAGATACTAGAGGAGTGCATGAGGTGGGAGCTGCTTTGGTGTACAATAGGAGAATGGACGCTTTGGAATCAAAAGTAGATTCTTTGGGAAGCAAAGTGACATCTCAATTGTCTTTGATCACTGCTGAATTGAAGAATATGAGTGTGCATTACCCATCAGCTCCTATGGACATTACAGCGCCTAGTTGTGAAACATGTGGATCAGTCATGCATATTTCTAGCGTTTGTCCAGACCGCTATGAGGAAGTGTCTATAGTCTTCCAAGGCCGTCCAAATCAAAAGTGGGACCCCTACTCCAACACTTACAACGAGGGATGGAAGGAAAACCCTCGATTGGGCGCTGGAGGAATGATGATAGTAGACCTCCAAACAGATTTCAGAAGAGTGGAGGAGCTGGTCCATCTTCAAACCAGTTCCAAAACCAATCTCAAGCCCTAACTGTCCCACCTAAGGATGAAACAAATCAACTCCTACAAAATATGATGGCCTTAATGAAGGAAGAAAGGGCTGTTAACGCTACTCAGTTCAACTCCTTAGCTTCACTAATTCAACAAGACTCATCCAAGAATGATGCTAGATTTAGTGCTTTGGAAAAGAGGATGGAGCAATGGGAGACTAAATTTGAGAACATCAACTCCTATGTAACTCAGTTGTCCAACAACATGAGTGAGCAACAAGCAAGGAGCAGTGGCGCAATCCCCTCCAACACTGTTATCAATCCTAAGGGCTTGAATGCTATTACCCTTAGGAGTGGGAAGCAAGTGAACTTTAGAGAAGAGGAGGATGAAGTTATAGATGAGGAAATCTTGTGTGATGAGCTGCCACAAGCACCTTCAAAAGTGAAGCATTTTGAAAGCTCCAAGGAGAAGAGGCTAAAGCTGAACAAAGCCTCAAAAGAACATGATGGCAAGGGTAAAGCTGTGGAATCTGAGCCAAGCAAGCATGGAGCCTCAAGCAAGGAAGGTAAGGAGGTAAACATCAATGAACTACCCTTCCCTAATGCTTATTTGAAAAATGTGAAAATGGGTAAGGAGAGGCAAGATCATGAGTTGCTTGAGACATTTAGGAAAGTAGAAGTGAATATACCCTTGCTTGACCTGATTAAAAAGATTCCTAAGTATGCTAAGGTCTTAAAAGAATTATGCACTCAAAAGAGGAGATTTAAACCTAATGAAAGAGTCCAATTACCCTCTAATGTGTCTGTATTGTTTAAACCCCAAATTCCTGTAAAATGTCAAGACCCTGGATCTTTCACTATCCCTTGCACCATAGGAAAGGTTACTATAGGGGGAGCCCTGTTAGATCTAGGTGCAGCCATTAATGTCATGCTTAAGTCTGTATACACTTCTCTAGGAGTCAAGACTCTTAAGTCTACTATTGTTGTGCTCCAATAGCTGATAGACTATTAGGTATCCTGAAGGCATTATTGAAGACATTTTAGTCCAAGTTAAGGGATTGGTGTTTCCTGCTGATTTTTATGTGCTTGATGTAACACCTTACGTTTACGACCTTATGTTGTGCCAAGTTAAAACATTCGGAAGCGCAATCTAAGGTTACCGGGTTGAAAAACCTGAATTTGAAAATTTCTTTTCCCGCATTACTATTCACCGTAACCTTAAACTTGGCATAACTTTGAAAAATCATAACTAATTCTAGAAAAATCGAAACGAGGTCGTTCCAAGTCTCACTCGAAGCTCTTAACATCATCTATCAAGGAAAAATGACCTCAGGTTCCGCTTTAATCAGAAACGCATTCGTTTTCAATTTCGAAAAGTACTGTTCATTTGGTCATTTTTCTATTTTCCAGGATTTTTTGCCTAACTTCGGAAAGGCATAACTTCTTACACAAAACTCCGATTGGGACGCTTTACCACTCATTTTAAAGGGAAAAATAAGATCTATTTGCATACCAAATTTCAGGGAAAAAGTCAACCATTTGACCAGGGTCTTCGTTGGTCAAAGTTTGGTCAAATCTAGACCATTTTTATTCCCTTTTTTCACTAATTTTGACAGCATTTCGTTTTTCACTATAATCATACCATAATCACTTATAAAGCTACTCTATCATTAATATACATTCCAAAAAGGGTATCATATCATGTATTTATGAACATAGTATGCTTACATGGCTTGAAAGAGAAAGTTCAAAACCGTATAATACATTACATAATTCATAACTTCTTCAAGCCATGACTATTTCCTTTCCTTTCTCCTTAGCAGTAGTGGCACCTAGGATATCATGTTATAGGAGGATGAGATTTCATAGAAATCCCAGTAGCATTGAACATACAACCATCAAGTCAATATGCATAAGATGTCATGCTACATGCAATAAGATAACATTTCTAGTCTTTATGCCATGCTATAATCATTCTGTATCCATGTCATCATATCATGGAGCATATAATCATTCTGGTCAAAACTCAATCATGCAAGAGCCAAGGCATACATTGCAAGGAGTTCACATCATCTGTACATAACATTCTCATGGCACATAAACACACATAGCAGATACATCAAATGCAGATCAACAAAATAATTGCAGTTCACGCTACCTCAATTCCTTGCTTAACGTTTCCTCCTTGATCCCTTGCTGGAGATCCTCCTAGGTTTCCAGAAGAGTTGCCTATCAACCATACAGTAAGGGTATGGTAAATTCCATATCCAGTATACCATTCTTTCTCAATATAATGCTACCCTTGTGTCCTTCAATTATAATTTCTGTATACCTTTGACCTTGGTTTGACCAAGCCTTAACCTCAATTAAGGTCTTGGAATTCTTCCTTAATCCATGATTAATCATGCTTTCTTGGTTAATCACTAACCCTTAGTCCTTAATCCAATACTTAATTAAGGTCCTCAAGTCACATAGTCATAATCCTTTAAGATTAAATCACTAATCCCTTTTTGGATTAACCATTAATCATTCTCTAATCAACATGATTAACCATTATTCATTCCTTAATCAATATGATTAATCATTTTCTAATCAATATGATTAATCATTAATCATTCTCTAGTCAATATGATTAACCTTTAATCATTCCTTAATCATCATAACTAATCACTAATTAATTAGGGTAGCTAACCTTAATCACTTACTAATCCTTAATCAAATAACATGATTAATCTTAGCTATCACTAAACCATAATTAATCAAGGTAATTAATCCTAATCTTCCTCAAATAAATAATCAACTAAAAATAATTAACACTTAGGGAGATAAACATACCTTAATTAGCGCTTAATCGGCGATTAGAGGTGATTAAGCTTGCTGTCTCTCTTTCTCTCTCTTCTTTCTTCCTTTCTCTCTCCTAGAACTCAAGAACACAAAATTCTCTCCCAACAAACACCTCTTGGCCGAATTCTTCATGAAAGGGGGGGGTATTTATAGGCCTTGATATTTCAAAATGCCGAAAATGCCCTTCGGGAAAAAGATGCGATCTCGGCCGTTCATTTTTTTCTACTTTACACGTGGACAAATCTTAGGGCACTCACCATAAGAAAGTGACACATGTAGGGACACCTAATCACCATGTGATTTTCATGTGGAAAATAAATATTATTTTATTATTTTGTCTCTTATTTCCCTTTATGCCCTTGAACAATGTGGAAAATTCCAACTTT
The DNA here is from genome assembly GCF_004799145.2 of Neltuma alba. Lineage (NCBI taxonomy): Eukaryota > Viridiplantae > Streptophyta > Magnoliopsida > Fabales > Fabaceae > Neltuma > Neltuma alba. The sequence goes on from NW_021633451.1 coordinate 10,733, forward strand.
GTCCTCTCCTTCTAATTTTGGCCGAATTATTGCTCTTAATATTGGAAAAAATATGACTCATCCAATAATCAGTGCAATCCACTGATTATTTGTGTATTTCCGGCCCGATTTTCCAACAATCCTGTCCAATTTACTGTCACAAAATTCCGATTTCAACACCTCATTAAATTCCCCTCATTCCAAGGGTAATCCATGATTTTTCTCAAGTTCTATCTCCCTCTATAATTTTCTAAATTTTATTCTGTCAAAAATCACTATTCTACCGATAATAATTCGGTAATAAATATTCTTTAAGCTAACCTCTGTACATCCAAAGGTGGGAAATAATTTTATAAATTAGGATAATATGTCACATAATTTATCCATATTTTTCCTTGAATTTTTGAGGCCTCTATATATTTTAAATAATGGAAATTGGCTAATTTTCCTTAATTAACCAAAAATTCCAATAATTACAAATAATTTCCTGATAAATTATTTTTAATCTCATATTCATCTTCTAAGCCTCAAACATTATTCTGTACCCTCCTTTCTATTTTTCATAATTTTCTGGGAATTTTTCAGGAAATTTGGACATTATTTCCAATACTGCCCTTTCTTAACTGATCTTTTCAGAAATGACCGTTATGTCCCTATCCTGATTTTTCCTCATAGCCTGGATCCTCTACCAGTCTACTATACTATTTGGCCTTAGTCAGTCACAAATCATTCATCAGTTAGAATAAAATTATCAGGGTGTGACATTTCTTCCCCCCTAAAAATAAATTTCGTCCTCGAAATTTTAACACATACCTTATGTGAAGAGCTCTGGATACTTGCTCCTCATCTCGTCCTCCTTTTCCCACGTGGCCTCTTCTTGATTTAGATCTTTCCAAATCACTTTGACCAAAGGGATTCCTTTGTTCCTCAGCTGCTTGACTTTCCGATCCACTATGCGTTCTGGTCTTACTTCAAATGTCAGATTGTTCTTTAGCTCAATCTGATCATATTCTAGCACATGTTCTGGATCCGGATTGTACTTCTTCAACTGGGAAACATGGAAGACATTGTGCAACTGACTTAAATTTGGGGGTAAGGCCAGTCGATAGGCTACAGGTCCTACCTTTGAGAGTATTTGGAATGGTCCCACATATTTAGGCGTCAGCTTTCTCGCCTTAATAGATCGTCCTACTCCAGTAGTTGGAGATACCTTTAGGAATACATGGTCTCCAACCTCGAACTCTAACGGCTTTCTTCTACTGTCAGCGTAGCTCTTCTGTCTGCTTTGAGCCGTGAGTAACCTCTGTTTGATCTGTTTAATCTGTTCAGAGGTACGATCTACTATATCTGGACCCCAAATTTTTCTCTCTCCGAGTTCTGCCCAACAAAGCGGGGATCTGCACTTTCTCCCGTACAATGCCTCGTATGGTGCCATCTGGATACTGGAATGGTAACTGTTGTTGTACGCGAATTCTGCCAAAGGCAGATATTCATCCCAGCTTCCTTTGAAATCCAAAACGCACGCTCTCAGCATATCTTCTAGTGTCTGTATCGTTCGTTCTGTTTGTCCGTCCGTTTGCGGATGATAAGCTGTACTGAAACTCAGTACCGTGCCCATGGCTTCTTGCACTGCTTTCCAGAATCTCGACATGAATCTTGGATCCCTGTCAGACACAATGTACTCTGGAACCCCATGTAATCTTACGATCTCTTTAATGTATAACCTCGCTAACTTCTCTGGCGAATATTTAACATTAATCGCCAAGAAATGGGCCGACTTCGTCAGTCTATCAACTATGACCCATATTGCATCGTATCCTGACGACGTACGAGGTAGTCCTACTATGAAGTCCATAGAGATACTGTCCCACTTCCATTCAGGAATACTAAGGGGTTGTAAAAATCCTGACGGCTTCTGGTGTTCCGTCTTCACCTTTTGGCATGTAAGGCACTTTGTCACATACTCAGTGACATCTCGTTTCATACCAGGCCACCAAAACAATGACTTGATGTCTTGATACATCTTGGTCATTCCTGGATGAATCGTATATTTGCTTTTATGTGCCTCATCTAGATTTGCTTCTTGAGATCATCTACAGGAGGAACATACGATCTTCCTCTGAATTCTATTACTCCCTCTGTTGAGATCTCGAAATCTTTTGCCTCATTGCTCAAGACTTTAGCTCGAAGGGTCTTTGCTAACGGATCTCCCTTTGAGCTTCTTTGATTTGTCTTATCACATCAACAGTTGTTCTCTGCACTAATGGCTCATTAGCCACATCATCTGCTGTTAACTGCATGTGATAAATAGGACCCCAATCTCTTATATCTTCTAACAGATCACCCTCTTTGATCATGAGGGTAGCTACTTGCACCACTTTTCTGCTCAGAGCATCAGCCACTACATTGGCTTTTCCCGGATGATACTTGATCTGATAGTCATAATCTTTCAACAACTCCATCCATCTCCTCTGTCTCATGTTAAGTTCTTTCTGGTCTTGCAGGTACTTGAGACTCTTGTGATCACAGAACAATTCTATAGTTGCCCCATACAAATAATGCCTCCATATCTTCAAGGCATACACTATCGCTGCAAGCTCCAGGTCATGAGTGGGGTAATTTTCTTCGTGAGGTTTTAATTGGCGCGAGGCGTAGGCAACAACTCTTCCCTGCTGCATCAGTACACATCCCAATCCCTGTTTGCTAGCATCTGTGTACACTACATATGGTAGTGTTGGATCGGGGATAACTAGTACTGGGGTAGAGGTTAGCCTTCGCTTCAGCTCTTGAAAACTTGCCTCACATTTCTCGTCCCACAAGAACTGCTGGTTCTTCCTGGTTAGCTTTGTCAGCGCTTGGGCAATTCTAGAAAAGTCCTGGATAAATCTCCTATAGTAACCTGCCAGCCCTAAGAAACTTCGTATCTCTGTCACTGTCTTAGGCTGCTCCCAGTTCAGTACTGATTCAACTTTACTGGGATCTACGGCCACACCTTCATGGTTAATCACATGGCCTAGGAATTTAACTTCCTTTAACCAAAACTCACATTTACTGAGCTTGGCGTAGAGTTGTTTCTCCTTCAGTGTACTCAGCACAATTCTCAAGTGCTGCTCATGCTCTTCTTGAGTTTTGGAGTACACTAGTATGTCATCAATAAAAACTACTACAAACAGATCTAAGTATGGTCTAAAAATCCGGTTCATGTAGTCCATGAAAATAGCAGGTGCATTTGTCAATCCAAACGGCATCACTAAGAACTCATAGTGTCCGTATCGGGTCCTAAATGCAGTCTTCGAAACATCTTCTGTCTTTATCCGCAGCTGATGATATCCCGATCGTAGATCGATCTTGGAAAACACCGTTGCTCCTGCCAGTTGGTCTAACAGATCATCAATTCGCGGCAGAGGGTATTTATTCTTTATCGTCACCTTGTTTAGCTCTCGATAGTCAATGCATAGCCTTAGACTACCGTCTTTCTTTTTCACAAAGAGTACTGGAGCACCCCAGGGAGATACACTTGGTCTTATAAAACCCTTCTCCAACAGCTCCTCAATTTGTCTCTTTAGCTCAACCATTTCGTTGGGAGCCATTCGATATGGAGCTTTGGATATTGGTTTTGTCCCTGGTACAAGATCAATCGTGAACTCCACTTCTCGCTCTGGCGGAAGTCCACTGATCTCTGTTGGAAATACCTCTGGGAAGTCTTTCACTATCGGTATTTCTTCAATTCCTTCTTCTACCTCTGCTCGAATTGAGAAGAATACAAAATATCCTTGACATCCGTGCCGTAAGCATCTACTCGCTTCGGCTTCAGTTATAAAATTTAGACTTACTTCTTTTCTAGGGATTTCTTCCTTAGAGGGTAATACTAACGTTTTCTTACCACAATCTAGAAGTATGTTATTGGCAGATAACCAATTCAAACCAATTATCACCTCAATGTCACGAAAAGGCATGCATATCAAGTCAATGATAGTGCAACAATGCTGATAACAGACCACACAATTCAGGCATGCTTTACAAGTCACAACTTTAGGACTAGTGGGAGTAGAAACAACAATATCATATGGCAAGGTATCAACAGTCAAACCCAATCGCCCAACACAATCATGTGATATAAAGGAATGGCTAGCACCTGAGTCAAACATGGCATACACAAGGCAATCATTAACAGTGATCGTACCTTGGATCATGTCAGGTGACTTACGGGCCTCTTCCTGTGTAAGGGCAAACACCCTGCCTTGGGTCTGCTGTCTCGTCCCTCTGCCCCTTGTGGGCATTCCTTCGAAAAGTGTCCTGGTCTCCCACATCTATAGCACACGTTCTGGCCAAATAAACATGGCCTGTCGCCATGATTCTTGCCACACTTCTCACATTCCTTGGCCCTTCGTGTGATATCAAACCCTTCAGGTCGTCTGCCTCCTCTTCTCATCTTTCTGCCAAAGCCAGGCCTCTTCCTCTTCTTATTAACATAAGAGGTTCCTTCTTGATTCGGCCTCGATGGGGGTCTCTCAGCTTTCAAAGCTATCGGCATCATTCCTCGATGATTCTGACTTGCTTCAGTAATACGGCAGACTTCTACTGCCTTGTTAAAACTCTCGATCTGCTGAGGCGCCACGACCTCCCTTAATGTCGGCTTTAATCCTCTGACCAGCTTCTCCGTATTCCACCGTTCGTCATTAGACGTTTAAGATAAGCAGAATAACGGGACAGCCGAATGTGCTTTGCTAAGTAGTCATCAAAAGTTTCATTATTCCCCTGCTGCAACACTAGGAATTCAGCTTCCATTTTATCCTGTGCTGATCGGGGAAAGTACTTCTGATAGAATCTTTCTTTGAACACCTCCCATGTTATTGGGGTGTTGTTGGCTTGCAGTACCAACTCAGTGTTGTTCCACCACTGATCTGCTTCTTTTCTAGCTTATAAATTGCCATCTGAGCTTTAATCTCAGATGAACATCCCATTACCCGAAAGATCTTCTCCAGTCGGGTAATCCAATCTTCAGCTATTTGTGGTTCCAATGAACCCTTGAACTCTGGTGGATTATGCTTGCAAAATTTCGTAATCCACTGCTGAATATCTTCTTGATTTTCAGCCACTCCTGCTTGCTCTTCAGGTACTTGCTGTTGGACTTGTGGGGTCGCTTCAGCTTGCATTTGCTCAGGTTGTCGTAACTGAGCAATCGCTGCTGCTACCGCTGCTGCTATAACGGCGTCTCTCTCTTCTTGCTGCCGTAACTGTGCCTCTTGTAGTTGCTGTACGACTCGTTGTTGCTCATCCAGCCTATTCATTACTTGCTGGATAGGATCTCTATGTGGTTCCTCAGGAGTGTTTCTTGCTCCTCTCCGTGTTCTCACCATTTCGCTTGTTCTTTAACTAACTATGGGAGAATAAAGGAACTCTTTAATCATTTATCATATAAACATACCCTTCTTATTTATATAACAAACATTTGTACAGCAACACAAGGGTTACACAGAGTTTTTAGCAGTTAGCCTAACTTATATACAGTCCAAAACTATTTACACTATATACATCATCAGTCTAGCATTGACCATGACCAGCTCATGGAAAAGTAGCCCATACAAAGGTCTCTATGGCGTCGACCATCTCCAGGAAAGTGCATCTGGTTAGGCGATTACATATCTCATTGATTCCTTCATTCCATTTCCATGTCTTGGGGATTACATGGAACAGGGCTAGGATCCAATCTTCATTTCCCAAGTATGATCCTCTCTAGTCACCCAATAATAAAGGCTCTTAATGTCCTCTAAGAACCTTAAGTATACATCAGCTTCCTGGTGCTCATATGGCCTAATGAAACGGCTTCTAAACTGGAATTCTTGAACTAGCTGAGGGAGGCATTGGAACTCTTTCTTAATTTCAGGTATAGGGATTTACTTGGACCTGCTTCATCCTTAGTAGGCATCTTAACAACTGGAGCTATATTATTAGAGGCAACAGTGGCAATGTCTTTCTCTAGAGCCTTCCCCTTGAAACCGAAGTAATCTACCTGAGTAGCTGGGGATTTAGTGCTAAGCTCTCCATACCTCTCAATGTCCTCGTACCACCATGTCTCATCATACCACCATGGATATCGCTCACCGGGCATGACCTTGCTGATGGTCTCTCCGGATTTTCCACTTCCACTACAAACAGCCATTACCTGAGCTTTTCTGTAATCCTAATGACCAAATGAACTCATTAATAAGCACTATCACATGCTTTCCTTAAAATGCAGAGCATACAAAATATCAAAATTTGTTCTGTGTGCCAGAACCATTTGCTCTGATACCATAAATGTAACACCTTACGTTTACGACCTTATGTTGTGCCAAGTTAAGACATTCGGAAGCGCAATCTAAGGTTACCGGGTTGAAAAACCTGAATTTGAAAATTTCTTTTCCCGCATTACTATTCACCGTAACCTTAAACTTGGCATAACTTTGAAAAATCATAACTAATTCTAGAAAAATCGAAACGAGGTCGTTCCAAGTCTCACTCGAAGCTCTTAACATCATCTATCAAGGAAAAATGACCTCAGGTTCCGCTTTAATCAGAAACGCATTCGTTTTCAATTTCGAAAAGTACTGTTCATTTGGTCATTTTTCTATTTTCCAGGATTTTTGCCTAACTTCGGAAAGGCATAACTTCTTACACAAAACTCCGATTGGGACGCTTTACCACTCATTTTAAAGGGAAAAATAAGATCTATTTGCATACCAAATTTCAGGGAAAAAGTCAACCATTTGACCAGGGTCTTCGTTGGTCAAAGTTTGGTCAAATCTAGACCATTTTTATCCCTTTTTTCACTAATTTTGACAGCATTTCGTTTTTCACTATAATCATACCATAATCACTTATAAAGCTACTCTATCATTAATATACATTCCAAAAAGGGTATCATATCATGTATTTATGAACATAGTATGCTTACATGGCTTGAAAGAGAAAAGTTCAAAACCGTATAATACATTACATAATTCATAACTTCTTCAAGCCATGACTATTTCCTTTCCTTTCTCCTTAGCAGTAGTGGCACCTAGGATATCATGTTATAGGAGGGATGAGATTTCATAGAAATCCCAGTAGCATTGAACATACAACCATCAAGTCAACATGCATAAGATGTCATGCTACATGCAATAAGATAACATTTCTAGTCTTTATGCCATGCTATAATCATTCTGTATCCATGTCATCATATCATGGAGCATATAATCATTCTGGTCAAAACTCAATCATGCAAGAGCCAAGGCATACATTGCAAGGAGTTCACATCATCTGTACATAACATTCTCATGGCACATAAACACACATAGCAGATACATCAAATGCAGATCAACAAAATAATTGCAGTTCACGCTACCTCAATTCCTTGCTTAACGTTTCCTCCTTGATCCCTTGCTGGAGATCCTCCTAGGTTTCCAGAAGAGTTGCCTATCAACCATACAGTAAGGGTATGGTAAATTCCATATCCAGTATACCATTCTTTCTCAATATAATGCTACCCTTGTGTCCTTCAATTATAATTTCTGTATACCTTTGACCTTGGTTTGACCAAGCCTTAATCCTCAATTAAGGTCTTGGAATTCTTCCTTAATCCATGATTAATCATGCTTTCTTGGTTAATCACTAACCCTTAGTCCTTAATCCAATACTTAATTAAGGTCCTCAAGTCACATAGTCATAATCCTTTAAGATTAAATCACTAATCCCTTTTGGATTAACCATTAATCATTCTCTAATCAACATGATTAACCATTATTCATTCCTTAATCAATATGATTAATCATTTTCTAATCAATATGATTAATCATTAATCATTCTCTAATCAATATGATTAACCTTTAATCATTCCTTAATCATCATAACTAATCACTAATTAATTAGGGTAGCTAACCTTAATCACTTACTAATCCTTAATCAAATAACATGATTAATCTTAGCTATCACTAAACCATAATTAATCAAGGTAATTAATCCTAATCTTCCTCAAATAAATAATCAACTAAAAATAATTAACACTTAGGGAGATAAACATACCTTAATTAGCGCTTAATCGGCGATTAGAGGTGATTAAGCTTGCTGTCTCTCTTTCTCTCTCTTCTTTCTTCCTTTCTCTCTCCTAGAACTCAAGAACACAAAATTCTCTCCCAACAAACCCTCTTGGCCGAATTCTTCATGAAAGGGGGGGGTATTTATAGGCCTTGATATTTCAAAATGCCGAAAATGCCCTTCGGGAAAAAGATGCGATCTCGGCCGTTCATTTTTTTCTACTTTACACGTGGACAAATCTTAGGGCACTCACCATAAGAAAGTGACACATGTAGGGACACCTAATCACCATGTGATTTTCATGTGGAAAATAAATATTATTTTATTATTTTGTCTCTTATTTCCCTTTATGCCCTTGAACAATGTGGAAAATTCCAACTTTGTCCTCTCCTTCTAATTTTGGCCGAATTATTGCTCTTAATATTGGAAAAAATATGACTCATCCAATAATCAGTGCAATCCACTGATTATTTGTGTATTTCCGGCCCGATTTTCCAACAATCCTGTCCAATTTACTGTCACAAAATTCCGATTTCAACACCTCATTAAATTCCCCTCATTCCAAGGGTAATCCATGATTTTTCTCAAGTTCTATCTCCCTCTATAATTTTCTAAATTTTATTCTGTCAAAAATCACTATTCTACCGATAATAATTCGGTAGTAAATATTCTTTAAGCTAACCTCTGTACATCCAAAGGTGGGAAATAATTTTATAAATTAGGATAATATGTCACATAATTTATCCATATTTTTCCTTGAATTTTTGAGGCCTCTATATATTTTAAATAATGGAAATTGGCTAATTTTCCTTAATTAACCAAAAATTCCAATAATTACAAATAATTTCCTGATAAATTATTTTTAATCTCATATTCATCTTCTAAGCCTCAAACATTATTCTGTACCCTCCTTTCTATTTTTCATAATTTTCTGGGAATTTTTCAGAAATTTGGACATTATTTCCAATACTGCCCTTTCTTAACTGATCTTTTCAGAAATGACCGTTATGTCCCTATCCTGATTTTTCCTCATAGCCTGGATCCTCTATCGTCTACTATACTACTTTGGCCTTAGTCAGTCACAAATCATTCATCAGTTAGAATAAAATTATCAGGGTGTGACACTTGACATGTCTTCTGAACTTGTAAATGACACTACACTCATCCTTGGTCGACCTTTCTTAAGGACTGCTAATACCATGATTAGCATGAAAGAGGGCACCATAACTATGGAGGTGGGTGATAATAAAGTTTCTTCTAACATGTATGAAGCAATGAAACATCCTTATGAGGACTATTCACTTTTGGGGGTTAACATGATAGACATTGCTGTTGAGGATGCTTGTTCTGAAGTTGAATTGCAAAATGACTCTTTCTATTTGATATTTACACTGATGAATCTATTTATGTGAATCCAATTCTCCTTTTCATCTCTTTACATCTCTTTACACTACACCTTCTACTTGCTCATATGGTGGTGATGTTACATGTCTTGATTGTACTGTGGTTAATTGCATGCTTTCTATCCCATACACATTTTCTGTTTCCTCCCTTGACTCCAAAGTAGACAGTGATTCCTCTATTATCAGTGATGATTTCCTTAGGGAAAGGTTTCCTGTTGTTGTTTCAGATATGGAGGAAGAAGTCATGGAGAAGAATCCCTCTAAGGCAGTTGCTATAGATCAATTAGAAGTTGGTTCAACGCTTGGAGAGGAAGTTAACTACAAGGCTGAGGAATTATCACTGGTTGAAGGAAAGGGGAGTAATCTGTTCTCTCTTGAAATTCATAAATTGATTCCTTCTATTGTGCAACCACCTACACTTGATTTGAAACCCTTACCTCCTACTTTGAAATATGCTTTCCTTGAGTCTAATGAACAACTACCTGTTATAATTGCTAACTCACTGTCTGAGAGTGAGGAAGAGAGACTCTTATCTGTTTTGAGGGAGCATAGAAGGGCAATAGGTTAGACACTAGCAGATATACCTGGAATTAGTCCTGCTATGCGCACACATAGAATTTTACTGAGTGAGGAATCAAAACCAGTGAGATAACCCCAAAGACGATTGAACCCTCTCATATTAGATGTAGTTAAGAAAGAAATTACTAACTTGTTGAGTGCTGGGATAATATATCCAATTTTTGATAGTGAGTGGGTCAGTCCGGTGCATGTTGTGCCAAAGAAGAGCGGGGTACAAGGGTTCAAAACTCATGGCGTGTGTGCATAGATTATAGGAGACTTAATGATGCAACACGTAAGGATCACTTTCCTATACCCTTCATTGACTAAATGTTAGAGAGACTAGTTGGTAAATCACATTACTGCTTTTTAGATGGCTTTTCCGGTTATTTTCAGGTACCCATAGCCCCCGAGGATCAGGATAAGACCACCTTCACATGCCCCTTTGGTACCTTTGCTTATCGAAGGATGCCATTTGGGTTATGTAACGCTCCAGGCACCTTTCAAAGGTGCATGATGGTGATTTTTAGTGATCTCTTAGAGCACAATATGGAGGTTTTCATGGATGATTTTACGGTTTATGGGGAGAGCTTTGATCAGTGCCTCAATAACCTAAGGCAAGCTCTAGAGAGATGCATAGCCAAAAATCTTGTTTTGAACTTTGAGAAATGTCATTTCATGGTGGGCAGTGGCATAGTGTTAGGTCACCTCATCTCTAGTAAGGGGATTGAGGTTGATAGGGCTAAAATTGAAGTTATATCATCTTTGCCTTACCCCACTTGTCTTAAAGACTTGAGATCTTTTCTTGGGCATGCAGGGTTTTATAGGCGCTTTATTAAAGATTTTAGTAAAGTTGCCTTGCCCCTTTCTACTCTACTTAAAAAGGATGTTGAATTTAATTTTGATGAAATGTAGACATGCCTTTGATACTCTCAAGTCTATGCTTGTTTCACCTCCTGTTTTGACTGCACCCAACTGGAATTTACATTTTGAACTCTCATGTGATGCTTCTAATTGTGCAATGGGTGCTATGCTTGGCTAGAAGGAGGAGAAGTAATCTAGAGTTATAGCCTATGCCTCTAAAACACTTGACCCAGCTCAAGTCAACTATACCACCATTGAGAAAGAAATGTTTTCCATTGTATTTGCTTTAGACAAGTTTAGACAATATCTAATCAATTCTTGAGTGGTTGTATATACAGATCATACAGCTGTCCGCTATTTGCTCAAAAAGCCACAATCTTAGCCAAGATTGATTAGATGGGCTTTATTGCTTTAGGAGTTTGATATTGAGATTAAGGATAGACCCGGGGCAGTGAATCAAGTAGTCGATCACCTAAGTAGGCTATCGGAAGACACAAGGGGAGTAGACTCTTCTGACTTGACTTGTGATTCTTTTACCGATTCAGCTTTATGTTCTGTGGTTTCTATAGAGCCTTGGTATGCTAATATTGTCAATTATCTCATGTCTGGACTCACTCCTCCCTTTATGTCTAGATTTCAGGCACAAAAGCTTCGTAGCAAGTCAAAGTACTACATTTGGGATGCCCCTCATCTGTGGAGGATGTGCAGTGACCAAGTAATACGAAAGTGTGTGCCAGAGGAGGATTTTGAACCTATTATTTCAGCTTGCCATTCCATGGTTTGTGGTGGTCATTTTAGTGCAAGGAGGACATCTAGAAAGGTCTTAGATTCAGGATTTTATTAGCCCACCCTCTTCAAAGACTCTTTTACATTTTGTAGATGTTGTGACAAGTGTCAACGATTTGGGGGGTTGGGAAAAAGACATGAGATGCCTCAACAACCACTTCTGTTTTGTGAGATTTTTGAGGTTTGGGGAATTGACTTTATGGGACCATTTCCTTCTTCACTTGGTTTTGTATATATTTTATTAGCTATAGATTATGTATCCAAGTGGATTGAAGCTATACCTTGCAGAAAAGATGATGCCCCAACTGTACATAGATTTCTAAAATCACACATTTTCTGTAGGTATAGGATCCTAGGGCTATAGTGAGTGATCGGGGAACACATATTTGTAATAGGATAGTCAACAGCCTATTGTCCAAATTTGGTGTCACTCATAAAATCTCTACTGCCTATCACCCCCAAACCAATGGCCAAGCTGAAATATCTAATAGGGAAGTGAAGCATATTCTGGAGAAAATGGTAAAGCCATCCAAGAAGGACTGGAGCTCACATTTAGAAGAAGCATTATGGGCTTACCGGACTGCATACAAATTGCCCATTGGCATGTCTCCCTACCGCTTAGTTTATGGAAAGCCATGTCACTTGCCAGTGGAGCTGGAACACAAAGCATATTGGGCAGTCAAGCGGTGCAACATGAATATAGAGTCCTCTGGCATGGAAAGGAAGCTGCAATTGCAAGAGCTGGAGGAGATTAGACTTGAAGCTTATGAGAACTCCAGACTCTACAAGGAGAAGACCAAATTTGTGCATGATCGGGGTATCTTGAGAAAGGAATTCAAGGAAGGCGATAGAGTGCTGTTGTACAAGGCTCGATTTACCTTCAAGCAAGGAAAATTCAACACCAGATGGGATGGGCCATACACAGTCACTAAAGCGCACAATTTCGGTATGGTAGAGCCATCTACTAAAGTTCTACCATGAGAACCAAAAGCCTCCTTAACTCCCTGGTCGTTTCTTTCCTTCACTCATTTACATGATTTTGCTTAATTATTGATCTTGCTATGTTTTGTGCATTGTATGCTGAATGAGTGTAGGGGAGAAACCATTTCAGTAGGATAGTAGTGTAGTTGTTGTTTGAATTCAATAAGACCCCCTGCAAGTTTTGATCTCTATCCTATCTTATTTTGTGCCTTGATGATTTGGTGCTTGTAATGAATTATATGATTCAAATCGATTGAGAAAGTTTTTCTGTGGTATACTGCTTAATCATGGATTTATTGAGCACCTTCTGATCTCTTTTGATGCACTTTAAAGTTTTTGAAGTATCCAGCTACATCTGTTGTTTGCTGTTGTGTTTCTCTGTTGTTTGGGTGTTTTATGTATTATTCTGTGCTCTCTGTGACACTTCGCCGCAGCAAACCCTAGCCTTCGCCGCGGTGAAGTGGTTCTGTTTCTCATGTGTTACTCTCGGTAACATTTCGCCACGACAAACTCCAGCCTTCGTCGCGGCGAAGGTCACCAGTCTCTGTGTGTTGCTCTCGGGAAGGTTTGGCCGCGGTGAATGTTCACCTTCGCCACGGTGAAACCCTTCTCTTCTCCCTTTGTTTTCGCCTCGGGCATGGTTCGCCGTGGCGAACCTGCCGTTTCAGCGTTGGACGGTTTCATTTTTCCCTATTTTTCAGTGTGCATTGTCCTTTTTGCCCCCATTCTAACTCACCCACTCTTTTATCTTAACCCCTTTTCAGTCTTTCCCCTCCATACTCCATTATACCCCATTACCTATTCATTTTCCAAACCGTCGGCCCCTCTCTTCTTTGAAGCGATCCTTCTTCGTTTTCTCCCATTCAGCAACAGCAGCCGGCGAACTCCCTCTGCCTTCCACCACATAACCATCGGCTTCCCTCCCTCTCCTTATCCCTCTCAGTCGCCTTCCCCTTCTCTCCTCTTCTCCCTTATCTCTTCCATTTTCCCGTTCCCTCTCCCTCTTTCTCTACCCCACGGTCGGTGCTAGTGATTCTCTCTTGTGGTATGTTTTCTCTCTTCCTTTGTTCTTTCCTTTAGTTTAATTTTGTTTAGTTGTTTATTTGCTTGTTTGTTCTGTTATTGTGTTGTTTGGGTTGGGTTATTTTGATGTCAAATTGTAGTTACGTAGCCTGTAGGTTATCTAATGATTCATAGTACATTGTGTTTTTTCTTTAATCTCTTTACTTAATTCTGAAAGCTTTTGATCAACTGAAAATCTATGAATCATTATATAACCATTTGCTACTGTCTAGGTTGTGATTTTGGTTTTTCTGGGTAGTGTTAGTTGTTCTTTGTGTAGTTTTTGTTTAGTGTGTGTGTTACTTCTTGTGTTCAGACTATGCCTCGCACTAAGAACCCTGCACCTGTGTCTAAGTCGAATTTGGGGGATGAATACACCTTCAGGAGCTATACCGAAAGATTGACCAAAGGCCCCTTCTTAAGGAGCGCCCCTTTCCCTTAGACCCACCTGACCATCCTTTTGTCCGCCAGCTCCGTGCCTCCCAATTGACCGGTTTGGTCCAAGAGCGTTCCATGGGTAATGACGCTTTTGTTCGTCACTTTTACACTTATGCCCATTTCCATAGTTCCTTAGTCGTCGACTTCCGCAATGTCCTTGTCCGCCATTCCTTTACCGCCGACAACATCTGCTTCCATTACTGCCTTCCCCCTAGTCGCCATTCAGGCTATTCGGCCTACAGAGACAATTACCCATTTGACGATGTGGTCCAAACCCAATGTCATGACAGAGCCACTTGGCATCACCCACGTACTTCCGAGCAATACCTTAAGCGATCAGAGTTCGACCTGAGGCTCGCCCCTGGCTGCATTTTGTCTGTAACAACCTCGTACCCACCACCCATCTAGCTAATGTTCCAAAGCACCAAGCTCTTTATGTTTACCTTCTCATGACTGGCCGCTCCTTCAATGTAGCTGACACCATCTACTCAGCCCTCCAGATGCCATCAACACCCCCAAACTCACCAACAGTATCATTTTCCCCCATCTAGTCACTGACCTTTTTAGGGCTGCCAATGTCCCTGAGTACAACAATGACAGCTATTTTGAGCCTGCCCCCCTTATTGAGATATGACCGCCTCAAATAGCCTGTCATTGGACCCCCTCCACCCATCCACCCTAGTATGATGTTGGCGCAGCGCAATGCAGCCGGTGCACCAGCTCCTGAAGCTCAAGAAGACCAGCCAGATCCAGAAGCTCCTAAACCTGTCACCTTGGACACTTTGGTTGATGATATTGATGAGCTGGCCGACCATGTCCACCTAGTTGCGAGTCACCCTCCTCCGCGAGATGAAGAGGCAGAGAAGAAGACCGTGATGCTCTGTATGATCGAGACCGACGTTACCGCCGGCGTATGGATGCCCTGATTGCTGACCGGTTGAACTTCATCCTACCTCTCGAGGAGGAAGACCCTCAGAGTGGAGCCGGGACATCTGGAGCAGGCACTTCTGGTGTAGGACCATCCAGGTCTGGGGCAGATGATTCTGGGACGTAGCAGTAGCTTTTCGCTTGTGTTTTGATTTCTTTATTGTTCTTTTTGTTTCTGTTTAGTTGGTGTAGCTGGTTTCTTCTTAAACTTTTTGGATGTTACATTGGATGTCGTTTGGCTCTTTGGCTACTCATGGCCTTTACCATTTGCTGTTACTCTTACTTTGGTCCAACTTCTATTGTTTTCTTTTCCTCTTTGTTTTGCATGCAACTCTCACTTTCTCCCTCCTTTTTGTGAATTCGATGTTTGTGTGCTTCAATTTCAATTAGACTTTCACAACTTTCCATTTCACTTTTGTGATTGGTTTTTTATATACTGGTTTCAAATATTGAGGACAATGTTGTGTTTAAGTATGGGGGAGGGGACCTATTGTGGATTTTAGCAAATATTTTCATGCATCCATGCATCTATGTGATTTTGATGGTGTTTTTGACCTGATAAATTGGTTGAATTGGGAATATTTTGAACTTGGTTTGCTGAAGAGTTGAAAATTGCACAGATTTCGCTTTCTGCCACCCTTCGCCGCGAGCGAAGCCCCTTTTATTATTCACATTAATGTAGCTCTCGGCCACACTTGCCGCGACCAACTTATGTTTCGCCGTGGCGAAGCAGGGCCTTTCTCTAGACTTGGCTCCCTGTGAGCCTTCGCTGCGGCAACCTTCATTCTTTGCCGTGGCAACCCTTAAAAAAAGAATAATAAATTCTTTGCAATTTCAGCTGATCTTTAGAAATTTTTCCTGGCTTAGATTCTTTATGCTCTTGCATCCCTTTTAAAAATTGTTGGAAAAGTTCAAATTGTACTAGTGCTTTTAGAAAACTTCCATGCTTTTAAATGAGGGTTGAACTTGGGCTAGTTATTCTCATGTTTTTGATAGATAGTAAATGATGATATGCTTTGAAATTATGACTGTGTGGTTCTTAACCCTTGAGATTGATTAATTGAGATTTTTAGCCTTGTTGGAAGATTTTTAGGCCTAGAAAGTTATTAAATTGAGTGAATCTGCTTATTTCATATTTCTCTAGAACTTGTTTTTAATTCTTAATCGAAGCTTAGTGAATCATTTTTGTAAATATGATAGAGGCATTTGATTTCAAATCCTCATTTCCCAAACACAAACCCAATCATTTACCATTGTAAACCCCTTTGTACCTTCATCTTGAGTACATGCGTGCAATTATTTTGTAATAAAAAAAGAAGAAGAAGAAGAAGAGGAGGAGAAGTTGCTTTAAAAAAAAGAAAAAAAAAAAAGAAAAAGAAAAGAAAAGAAAAGAAAGGATAAAGATATAAAATTATAAAACAAAAAATAAGTAGCTTCTCCCCTTACTTTTATTTAGATTAATTCTGTCTTAATAATTTGTATGTTTGTACTCATTTCCGTTTTCATTCTCATTCCATTCATTTCACTTGGCCTTCATTCAAGTTCTAACCCTTAAAAGTCCTCTTGATTTGCAAAGTTTGCTTCCTGTGGTGGAGAGGTAGAATTATTACAAGCCTATGGTAGGAATTGGATTGAGTAGACTTGGAGTGAAATAACCCCAAAACAAGTGAGTTAAGAGTGAAACACTTATCCGTGAGATAGATCTTTCTTGATCAATCTTTTGAGTTAATTGTCCATTGTGCTCATTTTCTTAGCATATCCTTGTTTACTAATGTTAAATCCTATGAGAATTTCTTACTAATCTTCTGCTTTCATCTTTAAGCATGGTAGTGTTTCTCTTTGTGCTGGTATCTCTTTGAATTATTTCTGAGCTTTGTCCAGGAGTACAAAGGTCTAAGTGTGGGGGAATTTGATTGAACCCAATTGTTCTATGTCATTTCATATCATTTTAAGGGTTTTTATCATAGGTTTTGGCTCCTTTTAATGATAATTGTGCTTAATTTTGATTAAGAGTCCTTACTTTGAGTTAGTGTCTTTTTGAGGGTAAAATTGTCATAATTGGTTATTAATTGTATTCAATTGATTTCTAGGACAATTGATGCTTCAAATTGTTGCTTTTCAATGTAGGACACCTGAGATCGGGGCCAAGATTGAAGACTCAAGGCACAAGATGCAAAGAGGAGCCTCTGCCATAGTTCGCCACGGCACACTTCTTCCTTCGCTGCGACGAACGTCGCCCATCAAATAGGAAAGCTCTCTGCCATGGTTCGCCGCGGCGAACCCCTCGTATCAGCACATTTCAGACCTGACCATTTCGGGAAAATCTGACCTACCCACCTCCAGGAACTGACCCATACACGTCATTTTCGGGTTAGAAACCCTATTTTGGGTATGGGTGAGGTCATACACAAAAAGGTAGCCACCACTTACGTTTTCTATCATCATCTCCTCTCATCTTTCCCACTAAACCCTAATCCTCCATCTCCATCTCCTTCACCTTCCATTTTCCTGCACTTCTTCTTCATCCACCTTCATTTCCTTCATCTCCTGACTGTTATGGCTGAAGATTTAACTCTGGTTGGAGCTGATTCCAAGGCTATGATGAGCTAAGCTTTTCCAACTCTTGAAGATGGTGGAGTAGCATGAGTTTCCAAGCTTCAAAGGGGAGTTTTAGTTTTAATCTTTAGTTTCTAGCTATGTGTTTATGATTTCCTAGGTATAGGAGTTGTAAAGTCTTAGTTAGACACTTTGGTTAATTCTGTAATCATTGGTTAATGATTAACATTTGTAATTTGGATTGATTGATGTTGAATTTTGTGCTTAAATATATGTAGTTGCATATATGCTTCTTGTAACTCTCATGATTCTCTCCTATCTTGCATGGTTATGTTTCAGTACTGAGTTGATTGTGTGTTACATTGAGCCAATTGCATGATCATTCCAAAATTACACATTAGGGAAGCTAAACAAAGTTTTCATTAATGAGTTCATTAATGTAAGCTTTGGACTCAATGAGTTATTGAGGTTCTTATTAAGAAAACCTAATGGATTTGTGAAACTCCCAATATTTTAAGTGAACTATGATTGCCATCAAAACCATTTTCAAGAGATTTCCTATCAATCATTTCCATTACATCATTATTATCTTAAAACACTAAAAACATAGTATCTTAGGTTTGTTTTCATTGCATTCAGTTTAGGCACCATTCGTTTAAATGTTAAAAATCCAAAAACCCCTTTTCATTACATTGCATGGCATTTAGTCTAACTTAGGTAATTAATTAAGGCTCCCAAGCGTGAAACGACCCGAGTTTGCACTACACTGCATAGCTTGGATTTATTTTTGATTGAGAACCCCAAAGCGAACGATAAAAAGGCTCTCATCACCAAGTCTGGTCGAATCATAAACTTGGGTTCCATAAATTGAAATTCTTCCAAAACAAAGTTTTAAACACCATTTCCAACCATTTTCTACCCTATAATCCATATAAAACTTTAAATTATCCATATCTAATCATGAACCAAATTGAACAGCACCAAACCTTGGGTTTCTAACCTTTAACTTCTATCAAAACCATATTTAACATCATCAAATCATAGAGCATTATAAATTAGAAGGAAATCCGAACTCTTACCTTGATTTAACACTTAACTTAACTTAGGTTTTGCTGGATCTTCTCTTCCTCCTTCTTCTTTCTCCTCACTTGGTTGACTTTATTCTCCCACCCCTTGCTCTTGAGTTGGCCAAAATTTTTGCAATGAAGGAGGGGATGGGGTATTTATAATACAAGCCAAATTTACTTTATGATAATCTTTCAAATTCACCATTTACTTTCACCACAGACACTTGTATAAATCTTGCTTCATTTCCCTTGTCTTTTCACCACATAAACCCTCTTAGGTTTCCTTATTATTCAATGCCTAGGTCATCTCATGGGACGACTCATGTGCCACCTATTACATATGTGGAAAAATAACAATTTTTTATTCAATAATTTCATTCTTCCAAACTTAACCCTTAACAAAGTGTATTATTTCATTTAGGTCCTCCCCTTCATTTTTGGCAGCATTTCAAGTAGAAAAATGAAGAAAAATTTTGTACCACGAAGCTTATGATTATTATACTGCATAATCTCATAATATCGGTTGAATTTTTCTTGATCTTGTTAAATCCAATACTTTAAAAAATTTATTTATTTACACCATTAGCTTCCTTTTAATGATAAAAGCTTTCCTTATTTTTATCAAATTTAATTTTGACCTATAACTCCTTCAATTTAATTTTTTTTCCAAAATTAGCCTTTTACCAATATAATTCAGCTTTAAAAATTTTAATGCTAACCTCTACATCTCTAGAGGTTTGGAATAATTTTAAAATTCATAATAACCTCTCAAATAATTTTTCTCATTTTTTCACAAATTATTGAGGCCTCTACATATTTTAAATAATTCATTTTAACTGATTTTTCTTAATTAGTCAAAAATTCTTGAAGTTACATTAGATTCTAAAATGAATTATTTTTATGTTGTTTTTATCTTTTAGGCTTCAAATATAATCCTAGACTTGTTATTCTATTTTTCATGAATTTTCAAAAATTTTAGGAATTTTAAACATAACTTTCAGGTTTGCCCTTCCTTGACTAAAACTTTTCAAAATGACAGTCAAGTTCTTTCCCGGGTTTCACTTCAAAAGTTTTTCCGTCTATGTATCCATTACACTATTTGACCCTAAGTCAATCCTAAATTCATAATTTTTATGTTATAATTAATAGGGTATGACATAGTGAGAGCTTAATAAATGTGGTGTTATTTGGTAATTGCATGGTCAACACATTTAATAGCAAACCAAATTGAGCTCCCTATTCTTGTGGTGGTAAGATTTGGAAGGCTAAACAAGCCACAAGGTATAGAAATCCCAATTTAATTTAATATAAAACAATTACCATTTCAGTATCCTCATTGTCACATCCTGATAATTTTAACCCTGAGAATGAGGAAAATAAATTAGACTAAGGGCCAATTGATGTAGAGGAGACATAGGTGACACAACTTTTATACTGAGACTTAAGCAGTGTCTGGGCTGATATTTTTAAAATATTAGATAAAGAAAGAACTGATTGGAAAGCAAGAATAGAAATTCCCAAAAATTTTCAAAAAATAATTAAAAAAAACTAGGTTTAAGGGTCCAGAACAGTAATTGAGGCCCTAAAGGTGTTAACAGGAGGAAAATAATATAATATTAAATTTTCTGTATTTTTAGATATTTTTTGCTATACTCGGTAATGGTAGCCAAAATTAATTATTTAAAATAACTAGAGGCCTCAATAATTTTGGAAAAAAATGAGAGAAAATTATTTGATAGATTATTATAATTTACAAAATTGTTTCCAACCTCAAAAGGTAAAGAGTTTAGCTTTAATGATATTTAAAGCTTAATTTTTCTTGGTAGAACACTAATTTTGAAAGAATTGGAATTTAAGAAAATATAGGGTGAAATAAATTCTGAGAAAAATCATCAAACTTCCTTACATCAAAAGGAGATTATTGAGATACTGAAATGAATTTTAGATAGGATACAGAAAAAATTCATTTGACTAAATACCAAAATTTAAGGGAATACATGATAGTTGGTTTTTTAGGCATTTTCATGCCGATTTAGCCATAGAATATGGAAGAGAATTAAAGAAAATAAAATAAAAATAAAGCTTCTAGAAGGAGGTTAATCAATGATTAAGCTGACTAATCTTAGATGACATAACCTCTTGACATCATCACCATGACATCACTTTATTACATAGTAAGATCACAAGCTTTATAGCTTAAGATTTCTCCATGTGTGATGAAGTAAAAAATGGAGGGTTGAGATTTAGCCACCTAACCTTGTAATTTCATGAAACTTCAATGGTCAAGAGTTAATTGAAACACTATAAATACCCCTCCTTTCGCTTCACATTTCAACCAATAAAGCAAATTGAGGAGGGAATGTTTTGCACATAAATTTCAGGAGAGAGAAAGAGAATCCTAGTGAGAGCAAGTTCAAACAAGACCAAGCCACCATCAAGGTAAGCTTCCATTCCCTTTTTAAATTATTTAGCTTTGATTAGGACTTGTGAATTGGGATTATTTGGATTATTTTGAGATGATTTTCATGAAGGTATGATGGCTTTTTCTTAAGGGAAAATGCTACCCAAATTTTTGAAAAAAATAAGAGAGCATAGCTAGGAAATTGGGACAACATGTAGCATGTTATACTTAGTGGTGTGAAATAGCTTGTGACATGTAGCATGTTATACTTAGTTTGTTGACATGTTAATTCTGATGCTTTGCTACTAAGATTTTGATGAAATCTTACCTTCCCAATTCAAACAAACTATTTAGGGTCTACTACTTCAAGGGAGAAAGGAAAGAAGGTGGCTATGACTTGAAGGAATGCCATGTGTTATGATATTATATGGCTTTGAACCTTTCTCTTGAAATATGTCAAGTTCTATAATTTGACCTATATGAATGACCCTTTGTGATATTTTGATGTATACGCATATTAAGACATGCTATGATCCTAATTGAATGAGTAAATGGTTAGTATAAAAAGCCATGGACTTAACATGTAAAAGTTACTGTAATTAGGGGATAAAAATAACCTTAAAATACTTAATTTTGGACTGCACAAAATTGTGGTCAATTGGTTGAGTTTGTCCATGAGATTTGACATGCAATTAGAGCTCGTTTTTGGATTTCAAACGAGTGGTATTTTTTCCA
>NW_021633452.1:0-28950 GCF_004799145.2 Neltuma alba
AAAATCCTGTCTAGTTCAGTGTCTCCAAAATTTTATTTTAGTGCCTCGATAGCCTTTTCTTAATGTAGGAAGTTTCATGATTTTTTTTCAAAATTTATCCCGCCCTGTATCTCTTTGAATTCCAATTCTTCCGAATCGGTGTTCTACTACCAGTAAAAATTAAGTTTAAATAAATATTATTAAAGCTAACATCTTTACCTTCTGAGATTGGAAACAATTTTATGAATTATGATAATCTCCCAAATAATTTCCTCCTATTTTTTTTCTAGAATTATTGAGGCTTCTAGATATTTTAAATAATTAATTGTAGCTACCATTACCAAGTAGAGCCAAAAATTCCCTGAAAATACAGAAAATTTGATATTAAATTATTTTCCCCTTGTTAACCCCTTTGGGCCTCAAAACTATTCTAGACTCTTAATTTATTTTTTTATGATTTTTTGAAAATTTTTGAGACTTCTATCCTTGCTTCCCCCACCAGTTCTTTCTTTATCTAATGTTTTTAAAAATATCAGTCTGGACACTACCTAGATCTTAGTACAAAAGTTGTGTCATCTATGTCTTCTCTACACCAATTGGGCCTCAGTCTATTTTGTTTTCTTCATTCTCAGGGTGAAAATTATCAGGATGACTCAAGTATATTGTGACTGAAATCATCACACACAAGCGTGCTTGAAAAGTTTACAACTAAAATACAAAAGAAATCTAACACACATACACATGCATTTTTAATGCCAAAGTTTGTACTCTTTGCACACATATTTGATATTAATTGTATAACTTGTTATAATATTTTCATAATATAATATTTACACTTGTTAAGAACTTCCATTATCATTAATATTAATTAATATATATATAAGAAAACGAAGCACAAATGGAATTAAATTGAGAATCATTTTAAAAAAATTCAGAACACACTCACATCTATATAATTCAATTATATAATTGAATTAAATTTAGAATAGTCAACTACGACAGAATAGCACACAGTTCACATGTATATGGAAGAATAACTCACAAGATACGCTGAATCGAGAGGCCACTGACATGATTGGTGCAAGGATGAGAGAGGGTGTGAGCTAGCTTATGTGTAAGTGGGTACATAATACATATATACACACACACAAACACACTTGCTATCTAATTAGAAAGTCGAGGGACTCATTCTTGACAATGGGCGTGTGTTTATTTGATTGGTTTGAGAGGGAAGGAATGAGGGGCTTGCATCTTGAATTGTTGAAGGAGTGAGAGGAGAGGAGAAAATTGGGCGGTAGAAAACAATCAAGTTGGGAAGAACTGAAGGGTGCACAAAAACAAAAGAATAAGCGACGGCTAAAGCAAGATAGAGAGCATTAAGAGAAGGATAGAACTAGGTTCATGTTTTCATCCGTTCACTAAAAGATACACGTGGGTGTAATATATTTTTTTATTTTATTTATTTTTTTCAGGAAAATAAAGTTTATATATTGTCTTTATTTGAAAAGGTAACCAATTATTAAATCTGATAAGATGTGCATATATATAAATATCTTTATAAACGAATCTCAATCTTTTCAAAATTATTATTACTTGCCCTGATATTTTGAATATCTCATAAGGTTCATGATATCTAAGAATAACCCTCTCTAAATATTATTTACCTATTTTAATATTAGTTAATCTATCCCTTATTACTATACACACATATACCTAAAGGATATTCTAATGGGGTATTTCATCTTACATTCATTTATAACCCTTTTTATACTTCATTATGTGCAATATTATCCTCTTTTTTTTTTTTAAGGTTAAAGGCATTCCAACTAATATTATCTATTGCTTAAGCATATACACACACTCTCTAAGTTACAATTGACTCTTTAAATCCAGGATGTTACAATTTGAGTTGACCTACCCACATGACCATTCTGTAGGACTATAAAATCATTAAGAGCTTTTGCTAAGCCTCACAAAAATGTAGTCTAGCACTTTCTCATACACCATAAGAAGGGACCAGTAATTTATTTTAGTGCTAGAAAAACTAACAAATGACTTATTCTTACCCTTTGAACCTTTTTCATAGGATTACCAATCACAAAGGTTGGATTGTTATCGCTGTCAATTTTGAATTGGTTCTAAACTTCTTTTTGTTTTTTTTCATTTGTTTCTATCATCGATAATGATATCCACTTGCATCATTGTTCATTTGGCATTTGCAATAACTCATTGACACTAAGTGTCAGTTTCACACCAAAATATTTGGTGAGAAGTTTTTAAAACAACCTAACTTTAGTTCCAACCAACTCTAGAGTAATGAACTCTTATTCACATAATATTCTATTTTTTGCGATAACCACAAAATATTTTATTTGTATCACCATAAAAGGTGGGCTTTTACTAGAGGATTTTCTAATAGAAAATTGAAAATCAATTAACATTCATGTAGTTTAGTACAATGAGAATCCACTATACATGATACCAACATTCATGGTATTCAGCAAAAATATCACTCTTCTCATGAGACTTCACATTTATATATACTTAATCGGGAAAAAGACAGAAAAATGCACCTTTAACTTCAGAAGCCCAAAAACGTCCGCTGAATTCAAGAAATCCCATTTTGGTACCATGAGACCAAATTGGGATTATTATGTGAAAGGAAAAGACCAATTGCCCTTCATTTTAAATATTATTTTTAAAATATCACAGCCCCTACTGGCCGGCCGTCACCGGACCTAGACTCCGGCGGCGGTGGTCCGGAGCTCCGGCGACCAGCCGACAATTTTTCCACGCCAGAGCTTACCGAGCTCCGTCCGTCATAATTTTTTTTTTTGAAAATTTTTACAACCTTCAATATAACGGTTAACAACTTTTGTAATGCTATTAACAACTTCAGTATAGCAATTAACAAACAGCTTTTCTGGGAAATTCAACAAACTCCGGTAACCGGAAACAATTTTTTTTGAAAATTTTTACAACATCAATATAAACCGTTAACAACTTTTGTAACGCCATTAACAACTTCAATATAGCAATTAACAACAGGTTTTCTAGGAAATTCAACAAACTCCGGCGACCGGAAACAAATTTTTTTGAAAATTTTTACAACTTCAATATAACGGTTAACAACTTTTGTAATGCTATTAACAACTTCAGTATAGCAATTAACAACAGCTTTACTGGGAAATTCAACAAACTCCGGCGACCGAAAACAATTTTTTTGAAAATTTTTACAACTTCAGTATAAACGTTAACAACTTTGGTAACCCTATTAACAACTTCAGTATAACGGTTAAACAGGTTTTTGAGTTATATAATTTTTTCAAAATAATCTGTTGTTAACCGCTATACTGAAGTTGTTAATAGGGTTACAAAAGTTATTAACCGCTATATTGAAGTTGTAAAAATTTTCAAAAAAATTATTTCCAGTCGCTGGAGTTTGTTGAATTTCCCAGAAAACTTGTTGTTAATTGCTATATTGAAGTTGTTAATAGCATTATAAAGTTGTTAACCATTATATTGAAGTTGTAAAAATTTTCAACTTCAGTATAACGTTAACAATTACGTTTTTTGAAAATTTTTACAACTCTAATATAGTTTAACAACTTAACAACTTGATATAGCAGTTAACAACAAGTTTTTCGAAAAATTCAAAAGTGGCATTTTTATAACTTCAGTAATGCTTTAACAAACTCAAAAACCTGTTGTTACCGCTATAGCCTGAAGTTGTTAATAGGGTTACAAAAGTTGTTAACCGTTATACTGACTGAGTTGTAAAAATTTTCAAAAAAAATTGTTTCCAGTCGCCGGAGGTTTGTTGAATTTCCCAAAAAAGCTGTTGTTAATGGCTATACTGAAGTTGTTAATAGCATTACAAAAGTTGTTAACCGTTATATTGAAGTTATAAAAATTTTCAAAAAAATTGTTTCCGGTCGCCGGAGTTTGTTGAATTTCCCAGAAAACCTGTTATTAATTGCTATATTGAAGTTGTTAATGGCGTTACAAAAGTTGTTAACGGTTATATTGATGTTGTAAAAATTTTCAAAAAAATTGTTCCGGTCGCCGGAGTTTGTTGAATTTCCCAAAAAAAGCTGTTGTTAATTGCTATACTGAAGTTGTTGATAGCATTACAAAGTTGTTAACCATTATATTGAAGTTGTAAAAATTTTCAAAAAAAAAAATTCCGATCGACGGAGCTCCGGTGATCGGCCGGCCAGTAGGGGCTGTGATATTTAAAAATATATTTAAAATGAAGGCAATTTGGTCTTTTCCTTTCACATATAATCCCAATTTGGTCTCATGGTACCAAAATGGGATTTCTTGAATTCAGCGGACGTTTTTGGGCTTCTGAAGTTAAAGGTGCATTTTTCTGTCTTTTTCCCTACTTATCTTTACATAAAATTTGTTGTCATAGGGATTAATACATAACCACCACAACATAATGGGTTACCATATCACAAGGAATATTGACACAATGTTTCTCAAAACCAAACTTTGGAAACATTTCTCAATATTATATACTATCACAATTCCTTTATGATCTCAACACCCATAATCATATTTAATTCATTCATACTGTCAAATTTCATTCAGCACAACACTTAAAAATATCATATCATCTATATTAAAAGTTTAGTATTCACAAATAATCATGCATATTTTTATTGAGAATGCATATCCACAAATTAAGATATCATGAAAATTGAAATGCATTTATCTGTCAACATACACAAGATAAATGATAAAATTTTCATGTCGCTAAAATAATGCTTATATGAAGCCACATAAAAATATAATAATTCACAAAATTTGTTCTCTGCAGTGAATAAAAAGCCTCCCCTCAATTATTTTTCTTTCTAAATCATAACACAAAATAACATGGCATTTATAAACTATAAACAAAGCTTATTTTATTTTTCCAATATTTTTTAAGGCACCTCACACTTTAGGCACTCCACACTTAATATTTCACAACTTTTCAATAATAATTCTAATTAAATTAGAATCTCACACATTCAATTCCCTTCCATTCTAATTAAAATAGAATTTTTCACTTAATATCCGATGATAACCCAATCAATTGTAATAAACAGAATTGCATCTCACACCCCAAGTATGAAAAATAATGATCCCCATAGTTGTCACAAAAATGCATCAATATAAGAAAATATATTGTCATCCCCAACTACCAATGATAAAAATAATTTAGTTATTACTAACTCTGATCCTTAATATAATACCTTATTTGACTTTTATTTTAGTTCTAAATATAACACTCTAATTCACTTTTCTATCATATTTATGCATTTCTTTTCAAGATAGTCCTTCTAATAATAGTAGTTCTAACTAATGCATTTGATTAATAAGGATATTTTAAGAAAAATAATACTTATTTATTACAACTAACTAACTCAACTCATTTTTTAATCTATTTAAATTAGTTAATTAACTGTTATATTTGGAACCGAAGGTAATATGATAATATAAATCTGTGAGACACCAAACCAAGGATATATTTGCACTACACCGAAACCCGCGCGTAATCACCGGATGAAACCATCAACCCATTATAAACAATTATTGAGGAGTAAAAACATTAAAGAAATAATAATAGGAGGTTCGCGATTGCTCTCATGCCATCAACCCAATCAATACATCCATTGACCCAAGCCAACAATTCCTTTCAATGGAAAGGAAATAAACGCACCGACGGACGAAAGTAAATAACAGGAGAGAACAATACTGAATAAACCCTGAACAGCGAAGCGAACAACATGGAGGGTGATAATTTTACCGGAAAAACCCCAAAATCAAATTTAAAGGTTTTTTTTAACAAAAAAAAAAAAACGGAAACGTGTGTATGTAGGATCCTTTTTCTTGCAGTGATTTTCAATGACGGAAGAATCAAGAAGGGCGAACAACATTTAAATAATTATGTGACAAAATCAAAACAAAAATTATGATTTGAAAGCCAACCGGGACAAATGTTTTCGAGACCTTGTTTTCCTGACAATAGCGCAGAACATGAAAGGGGAAAATCGGGAAGCTCTGGATAAAAGAAAACCAAAAAGGCACACACAACAAATGGATATAGAAATAATTTGGAAACCGATAAAAATAATAATCATTTCTTCAAAATACCCATGCGATAACGGACGAAAATAGAATTTTACATGGCTCATACAATAACAGTCAAGAAGATGATAATGAAACTAGTCCTAAATTAAAACCACAGTAAAGTCCAATCTCATAGGCAACCTATAACCACACTACAAAAAAATTGACTTTTGTCGCCGCTGAAAGTATAAAAGTCGCCACTGAAAGTTTTTTGTTGCCGCTGAAAAGTCGTTGCCGTAGCAACTGTGGCTGAAAACTTTCAGTGGCAACTAAAAAGGTCGCCGCTGAAAGATACTTTCAGCGGCGACTTTTACAAGTTTCGGCGGCGAAGCTGAAAGACACTTTCGGCGGCAACATTCTTGTCGCCGCTAAAAGACTTTTCAGCGGTTTCTGCGGCGACTTTTTTGTCACCGCTAAAAGTAATGCCTAAGAAGAATTGGTTTTACCAATGCCACGTCATCGTCGTCGGCCGCCACGTCATCGCCATCGGTGGCCACATCATCACCGCCAACCGCCACATCATCACTAGCCACCTCCACGTCATTACCACATCACTCCTCCTTGCCACATCATCGTCCAAATATTTCACCTTAAATGTATCTTCTTCCAGGTTCGAACTCATGACCGCCTCCTTTCGTGTCCAATCTTCTTGTCGCTGAGCCAGATTGAATTTGTTTATTAATATTGTAAAATAAATATATATTATTATATTATACTTTTAGCGGCGACACGAAAAAGTCGCCGCTGAAAATCCACTTTCAGCAGTGACACTTTTGTAGCCACTAAAAGTCTTAGTTTCAGCAGCGAACTTTCAGCGGCGACAAAAAAAGTCGCTGCTAAAGGTCCACTTTCAGCGGTGACAAAAAAAGTCGCCGCTGAAGGTCCACTTTCAGCGGCAACACTTTTGTCGCCGCTGAAAATCTTGGTTTCAAGAGCGAACTTTCAGCGGCGACTAAAAAAGTCGCTGCTGAAGGTCCACTTTTAGCGGCGACACTTTTGTCGCCGCTGAAAGTCTTGGTTTCATCAGTGACCTTTCAGCAGCAACTAAAAAAGTTACCGCTGAAAGTCTTAGTTTCAGCGGCGACTTTTTTTGTCGCCGCCGAAAGTCGTCGCCGAAAGTCTGTTTTTTTGTAGTGCTAGTTAATATATTCAGATCAGACAAAAATACAGATCGATATAGGATTCTCTTAACTTTTTCCAAAATATCATTCCTGATCAAAATAGTCAGATCACGACTGATGCATGATCTCACCAGTGAAAATCAAATAAAGGTAGGCTGGAATTAGAATTAAACCTTATCTCAATTCCCTTGTAATCAATCCCATGAATTGGAGAGCACACATTATGACGTGCTTCCCAGATCAGCGAGAAATATCTCTTAAAATTGTTAGAAAAATTTGCAAAACAACAAAATATTTGGTTCGAGTTCCTTCCAATGACACTATCCTTAAGAGATATTCCATAATCTTTCAATAATTTAGAAAGCGGCACTCCCAAAGGTTAAATAAACCCTTCCTGTAAGAGTACAGGGTAACAGAACAATAAAAAATAAATGAACTTAGCAGGACGAAAAAGGTTTTTAAGAGGATAAAGGAGCGCTTGAACACTTCAAGAATGATTACTTATACTTTGACAACCACCTTTTTATAAAACACGACGGGGTATGGGACGGGTCTAGTGGCACAAGACATTTCTTAAATAACACGTCTGTCCACAAGAAAGAAGAAGCATGTCAAAGAGGTTTCTTTCTTTGGCACCCCCACACCCAATATTTACAACACAAATCAATGGATGAGTAGAGAAAGTGACCAATTGATGGTTATAACGAGGCCAAAAGGAGGAAGGAGATTGTTTGTGCATGGACATGGAGGAAGTAAAGAAATGTGAAAAACTTGGGTTTGAGTTGGAGGACAAGCTAATGCTAGAGCTTCCCTCTTGGCTTTCCCTGTCAAGTTCCACCTCTGAAGCTAGTAGCACGGGTAAGTTTGACATTGAGATTACATCATAGGAGGTGATCCAAAATAAGCGGGATCAACGGGTTTGGTCATCATCAAAATCTTCAACATCAACAATGACACCTGGAAATTTTGAAGGCAAGTCACAAGCCACATGTATTCAACACCTAGAAATGAAAATCTCATTTGCAATTATGCCTAACTCTTGCACACTTATGCCTAGTTTCGTAGGAGGGAACTAGAGGCCAGGAATTGAAATTGGAGCTAGAACTAGGGTATATGTATTTTTGGTGGGCTGGAACCCACTTCCTCATGGAACTTTGTTCCGTCCAACCCCCCTGAAAACCAGTTCCACTTCTCACGGAACGGTGAATCTGACCATTCCCCCCCCCCCCAACCCCCCACCCAAGCCTTTGTCCCTGAAAATCGAGGACCATGATGAGGACGATGGAGGATGCGAGGAGGACGGTGGCAGATGACAGTTCTTCACAATTGATCTAGTTTTTGATGATTTTTTCCTCTTTCTCCTCTCTGATCTGCAATAAGCCGATGATCGGCAAGGGATTGTGGATGGCGAGAATGGACGATGCTACCCCTGCAAAACATGTTAGCATATCTGAGTTGACTATCAATGTTACTAATCTAATGGATTCTCCTCTTTGCTACAGATCTACGATGAGCTTGTTCTCCTCTTTGCTTGTTCTTCTTCAATATAATGTCTTCTCAATTTCGATTTCGATTTCCATTGTGCATGTTGTTTGATTTTGCTGGTTTTTTTTGTTTCTGATGCATTCTTCGCTAGTTTCTTGTTTGCTTTATTCGATTCCAATTTTCATGGTGAATGTTTCTTTGATGTTTGATTTCTTTTTCTTCAAAAAAATAATTAAATTCTGGTTTTGATTTCTTATGCCGGGATTTGATTCTTGTTTCTGTTTGATTTCTTGTAATCATCTTCCTCCATGGCTAAAGCTAGAGCTTGATGTTGATTGCCATTGGTGGCTGTGGCTGTTCTGGGTAGAGGCCACATTTTTTTTTTTGACGAAGGGTTTATTTGTCATTTCATATTTAAAATAACATGTTAATTAAAAAAAATTATATCACACTTTCGTAGCCATATCAAATACACTTTTAAACCCTCTTCTACTTTTATCTCTATTTCCACTTCTAGTTTTACTTTCATCAAAATCTCTTCCACGTACCAAATAGGGTATTAGATGATAATGTAAAGCCGACTAGTAAAAAGTAACATAGATTTCTTAAATCAATGGCAGAGACATTTTTACACTCTTATAGGATTTTTATGGTCATTTTTGGACTCAAATAAATATTGCAATTACTTTAAGAATATATTTGCACCTTAACACTTTTTTATATGGCATGTATTCTTGAATACATTAATATATTTTTTTTATAACAATTTGAGAATATACCTTAGCTTGAAATGTACTAACTATTTGCATTAGAGAATTTAACAATCAATTTACAATGATCCTGTTGGGTTTTCTAATTATGTCATATCACAATCACAGTCATATTTTTCATATTCACAAACTAAATGAAAGAATCATAATCTAATGAAATTTACTTTCTACATAAAATAGAGCACAGCTAATCCACACTAGTAAATCTTTTATCGTCCAATTAATTAAATTTTCTGTCAAATATTATAAGCTTAAAGTAAAGTTTAAATATACATACTTAACAATACGAGAAGAGAATTTCAGTTAGAATGGAATTAATTTTAGTGTGGTCCCTTCTCTTGTTTTAGGAAAATTTTGTGTATATATGTTCCAAGGATCTTTACTGAAAATAAAAAGTAAAGCGCCGTATGCATAATTATATTTCTTTTTGAAGGAAAAAAAAGAAAAGAAAAACCTCTCGCCGACATGTCAAGGGTTACTGAGCATTATACCCAAAAACACTAGTATTTGTATAAATAAAAAAGATTAACTTATGTTTTTTTTTTTTTGGTAAATAAGACAGATCAATTGAAAGTGATTCAGGTTCAGCTGCGATTCACATGTCGCATATATCAACCAAATTTTTAAATTTACAAATTAATTGAAAAAATGATAAAAATTTGGTTTCTATCAAGTGAAAAACTCCATTTACAGTACACATGACAATGATACCTCTCGATCCATTGCTAGAAGTAACAAGACTAATAGAACTTTTAACAGTTATTACAAGTAATAATTGAGAGAATCAAAATCTAAACATCATTCGTCGGCTACAAACGAATCCATTAACAACCACTTTGATCGAATTCATAACTAAACTAACAGAACTTCCAATGGTGATTGCATGAAACGCAGGTAACATATGTAGTCATAGGTTCATCAGCACTCCGAGTCTGCATCTGGTGAAAGATGCTCTCTCTCTTCCCACATTTCCCACACTTGAACTGATCAGTTGTGGCTTTTGGTTTCTGTCCACGCTCACACTCAAACAAAGCTTTCCTTTTGATCGTCTCGTTCTCCTTCTTCCTCTTGTCACTAGCCATTTCTGCTGTTTTCATTGATGGTTTTTTTATGGGGGAATGAACACTGAAAAAAAAAAGACAGAGAGATGCAAGGCCTACGAGAGTGAAACTGTAGAGAAGCAAAACTGATTATATTCGCCAAATTCTGATGCGTACAATACTGAATTTATAACATATTCAGTTACAGCAAATTGAAATAAATGATAATTAAAAAACAGAGGAAAATAACCACTAACATCATGGATTCCTATTTTATCGGTGCCCACTTCTTACTCCTCAAGCTTCGGCAGATATTTCTGTAACTAACTTTTGAATCAGTCTTCCAATACTCCCCCTTGATTCAAAGTCGCACACACCAAGCAGATTTCTGAGATACATGTGTCTTTTACCAGATAGTGCCTTAGTGAAGATATCTGACACTTGACTTTCAGTGTTGCAAAACTTCAGGACAATTTCTCCCTTGGCCACTAATTCCCTAATAAAATGATGCCTTAGCTCTATATGCTTTGTTCTTCCGTGAAATGCTGGATTTTTTGCCATGATAATAGTTGATTTATTATCACAATAGAGCTTAGTTCCTTCAAGTTGCTTCTGTTGTGCATCTTCTAGTACTCTTCTAAGCCAAATACATTGACAAGCTGCTGCAGTAGCTGCAATGTACTCAGCCTCTGCCGTTGACAGTGCAACAGTGGCTTGTTTCTTGGACATCCATGTGATTGCTCCTGTCCCCAAGCCAAATACATTACCAGAAGTACTTTTTCGGTCATCTAGAGAGCTTGCCCAGTCACTATCAGTGAACCCAACCAGTTTGAATTGATCTGAATGAGTGTACCAGATTCCATAATTCAATGTACCAGCAATGTACCTTAGAATTCTCTTAGCTGCACCATAATGCTTCATTGAAGGATTACTCATATACCTTGACATTGCACCTACCGAAAATGAGATATCTGGCCTTGTGTGTGTCAGGTATATCAAACCCCCAACCAGACTTCTATATTGGTTTGGATTTGCTTTTGGAGCTCCATCATCTTCTTGTAACTTCTGCTTAACATTCATGGGAGTAACCTTTTTCTTGCAATCTGACATGCTAAACCGTTTCAACAAATCAGCAGCATATTTCTTTTGGCACACAAAAATTCCAGCTTCATCTTGCACAATTTCTAACCCCAAATAGTAATGCAGCAAGCCTAGATCAATCATCTCAAACTTGCTCATCATATTGGCTTTAAATTCTTCTAACAGTGAAGTACTTGAGCTCATATATATTATATCATCAACATACAAACAGACTATAATGAAATCTGATGTACCTTGCCTTTTTACATACAGCGTAGGCTCATTTTCACTTCTGAAAAATTTGTTCTGCTGGAAATAAGCATCAACTTTGCTGTACCATGCTCGGGGGGCTTGTTTTAAGCCATAGAGAGCCTTCTTCAGCTTGTAGACTTTCTCTTCTTCTCCCTGAATCACAAAACCTTCTGGTTGCTCTACATAAACATCTTCTTCTAGTTCTCCATTCAGAAACGCTGACTTGACATCAAGTTGATATACTTTCCATTTGAGCTGAGCTGCCACTGCTAGAAGTAATCTAACAGTTTCGAATCGTGCCACCGGTGAAAATGTCTCCTCATAGTCTATCCCTTGTTGTTGAGAGTAACCTTTTGCCACTAGCCGTGCTTTATGCTTCTGAATACTTCCATCAGCATTAAGCTTTGTCTTGAAGATCCATTTTAAGCCTACAACATTTTTTCTTCGGCAAATCAATCAACTCCCATGTTGCATTTTTTCTATGGCATTGAGCTCTTCTCTCATAGCTTTCTGCCATAATTCTCTTTCAGCAGCTTCATCATATGTTGTAGGGTCTGGTGCCATTAATGCAAACTGATCATTTTCATATATCTCCCTCAATGATCTGAATTTTCTGGGTGGCGTCTCATCAGAAGACTCACTGGCAGAACTTGAGCTCCTTCTTGATGGTGTTGTTGCTGGACTACTGACTGGAGTAGGTGCATTGACTGAAGTAGAAATTGTTTCCTCCATTAATGGTATTTGCATTTGATTTTTGTTGCTATCTGAGCTATTCTCACTCCAATTCCAGCCTGCATCTTCATTAAACAACACATTTCTACTAATAACAATCTTCTCAGCTATAGGGTCATACAACTTATATGCCTTAGACTCAGTACAGTAGCCAATAAAAATACATTTTCGTGATTTCCCATCAAGTTTATGACGACTTTGGGAATTTACAAAGACATATGCAATACACCCAAATATTCTTAAATGGCTTACAGTAGGTTTTCTCCCTTTCCATGCTTCATAGGGAGTGCTATCTTGTACTGCTTTTGTTGGGGAGAGATTCAGCAAGTACACGGCTGTAGCTACAGCTTCTGCCCAAAAGGTGTTTGGCAACCCTTTCTCTTTTAGCAAGCACCTCGCCATTTCCACCACTGTTCTATTTTTACGTTCTGCTACACCGTTTTGTTCTGGTGTGTAAGGTGCTGTGAGCTCATGCTTTATGCCATTTTCTTCACAAAATCGGTTGAAATCTGATGAGGTAAACTCTCCTCCTCTGTCTGTACGAAGTACTTTGATATTTGCATCACTCTGCTTTTCAACCATTGCCTTAAATTTCCTAAACATCCCAAATGTTTCTGATTTGGATTTTAGGAAATATACCCAATTCATCCTGCTGAAATCATCAATAAAGAGCAAAAAATAATAACTCCCACCTAAGGATTTAGTATCCATAGGGCCACACAGATCTGAATGAACAAGCTCTAGACATTTTGTTGCTCTCCATGCCTTTGCTACAGGAAATGACTTCCTTGATTGCTTACCATAAGCACAATTCTCACATATATTAATTGCAGAAATTTTTGGCAAGCCATAAACCATACCTCTTTTCTCGAGAAGTTGCAGCCCATTGATGTTTAGGTGGCCATAGCGTGAATGCCACACCTCAGAAACGTGTTTCTCACCAGCCACTAGAGCATAACCTTGCATAGCTTTAACATCAAATGGGAACATTCTGTTTTTGGTCATTGGTATCCTTGCAATTACTTGATTAGTTGCCTTGTGTGTTATAACACATTCTCTATTGTCAAATAAAACTGAATATCCACTCTCCATTATCTGCCCTACGCTCAGCAGATTGTGTGCTAAATTATTAACAAGCTGAACATTCTCCAAGAGCTTAGTTTTACCTGAAGTAGTGTTGATTGCTACTGTTCCTTTTCCTTCAACTCTCATCTCCTTGTCATCACCCAGCTTCACTGTCTTCTTTTGGGTTTCATCAAGATCAGTGAAGAAAGACTTCTTCCCTGTCATGTGATTTGAGCAGCCACTGTCCACAAACCAAACTTCACCTTCTGCATTTGGTTGATCAGCATATGCCATGAACAGCTTGTCTTCACTATCAGCTGCTTCTGCAAAATTTGCCTGTTTGTCTTTGAACCAGCACTCAGCTTTCATGTGCCCATATTTCTTGCAATTATGGCACTGAATATTCCTTTTATCTTTGTAATCAGATCTGCCTCCACCTCTGCCACGGTTGGAATTCTTCCCTCTAAATCCTCCTCTGCCTCTTCCTCTACCAGCACGATTTTCAGTTTCTCCCTTTGCTTGAAAAGCTTTCTCTTCTGTCATCTCTCCTTTTCTGTTAATTCTTGCTTCATGAGACTGCAAAGAACCCATCAGCTCATCAAATGTATAAGCTGATAAATCCTTTGATTCTTCAATGGCTGCAACTACATGATCAAATTTAGGAGGTAAACTTCTCAATACATGTGTTACCACTGTTTTTTCTGACACCTCTTCTCCAAATGATCGCATCTGGTTCACAACTGCTGCTATCTTTGTCATAAAGTCCTGCACAACCTCTTCACTCTTCATGCGCAGGTTCTGAAATTCACGATGGAGAGTTTGCAACTTTACTCTTACCACCGTAGAAGAGCCATGGAATGCAACCCACAAGGTTGACCATGCTTCCTTTGCTGTTTTAGCAGCTGCAATCTTGGAGAAGATGGAATCATCCACTGCCTGCTGAATAAAAAACAGTGCCTTTGAGTCCTTCCTCTTGTTTTCTCTGACTCTGGCCTCCTCTTCATTCTCATCATATCCATTTTCCACCAAATCCCACAGCTCTTGGGATTTAAACAGAGTTCTCATTTTAATGCTCCAGAACTCATAATTTTCTCCTTTGAAAATGGGCATGGAAGGTTGAGAAATACTCACTGCACCATTGTTACTGACTGCCATCACGCCCTACTCAGACCGACTCAGCTCTGATACCAAACTGATGGTTTTTTTATGGGGGAATGAACACTGAAAAAAAAAAAAGACACAGAGAGATGCAAGGCCTACGAGAGTGAAACTGTAGAGAAGCAAAACTGATTATATTCGCCAAATTCTGATGCGTACAATACTGAATTTATAACATATTCAGTTACAGCAAATTGAAATAAATGATAATTAAAAAACAGAGGAAAATAACCACTAACATCATGGATTCCTATTTTATCGGTGCCCACTTCTTACTCCTCAAGCTTCGGTAGATATTTCTGTAACTAACTTTTGAATCAGTCTTCCAATATTCATGTCCCCGAGCCGCTCCGGCGAGTATTCTCCGACCAGAACTCTTCTTCGGAAATCTGGGTTTTTCGGATCCTTGACGTTAAACATCAAGGACCTGTACTTGATCTTCCGAGCTCCATTAAGATGGCCCCAGTTCCGAAATAGCATAGACTCCACTGCAACAGAAACTCTAATAGGGTCACAAGTTTTAACTTGATCCTTGATTGCTTCATCAGCCTCCCCTGAAACCCTAGAGAATGCCTCATGAAGAATTTCCCTCATTTTGTCTCGCTTTTCATCGTTAGTTTTAATCATATTTTCCTGCTTTAAAGGAGAATCAGGGCTTGATGAGGATCCCTTCTTTAGGATTCCAGAAACTTGCTTCTCCTCATTCTTGGCTATGTTTGCGACAGAAACAGTTTTCTCGCTTGTAACCACATTGCAATCTTTTTCCTTTACATTTTCGGAGGTTGATGGCTCAATATTCCTATCAGTTTTCTCAGCCTTGGCAATGTCCACGACAGTCTTCTTAAGTTTAAGCCTTTTCACACGAGTCTTCCCAACCTTCTCAACTTCAACATTTTCTGCAGAAACAGTGCCGTTAGAATCTGCTTGTTCGGAGCTTGGTGTTCCATTCCCATCAGTTTTCTCAGGCTTTAGAACCTTCTAATTAACTTTTTCTTCGTCATTTTTGCTTATTTCCTTTATGATTATGACTTTCCATGTACCTATAAGGTCCATAGCGAAAGCCCGGATCTTCTTTCTGGGATGCTTTTTTAGAACTCTTAGATGTTTACCCACTTGGGTTGACGTCAGAATTTGATAATTGACGGGAAATTTCTTGAGCAGCTTCAACACATCAAGGCATCGATTTTCTTCGACTTCGCCGGTGGCTGAGGTCGCTGCCGCGTTTGCCGCCTTCGTCACTGCTTCATATAGTTGGATCAATTCTTTCTCCATCGTAGAATCCTAAAAGGGAATTTCAACTCCTTGTTAACTTTTCAATATATGAAAGTTATGTGAACATCCGTGAAGTTTTAAGGCTCGATCAATTTGGACTCCTTATCAAGGCTTGTATCTTAAACAAAAATCTAAGTTTGATTATGATGATTTATAGATATTATTTAAATTATTCTTATAAGTTAAATATTATTTATTAAAATATTTCTCGATCACCTTTTTCCTATGATAAGGGGATATATGGATTCTTGTATTTTGATTTGGCAAAGATGGAACTAGATTTTTTTTCCTAAATAAACGAAGAGATAAATTTTAGATATAAAGATATATTAATCATTGAAGACTATCCTATACATAAAACACAGTTAACATTTGTTCGTTTTAATAGTAATTAGATTATTCATTCTTTATCTAAATATTTAATCTGCTACATATAATCTCAACCAGCTTTTGGTTTTACTAGACTTTCATAGACGTATGCTTTTGAGAGATATATCTGAGCCATAAATATGTAACTAGCAATCATCAAATTTGAATGATAAGTACTTTAATATGTAATAAATAATTTTTAAATCGTACTTCACAAATTTAATAAATGATTAAAAATAAATAAATTAAATTACCTTACTAATTCAAAATAATATGTTTAAAATCACATCTGCCTTTCATATTGAAGACCAAATATATGGCAAATGAACGACATGGCTTGTTATTTTTAAATAACATCGTTATAAAATTTTGGTTATATGGTATTACTGGATTAATTAAATTTTAAACATGCTATGTATATCATCAAGAACTACTTCTCATTGATCCCAAGTCATAATAAATTACTGGTGAAAAGATCAAAATGAAATTGAAATCTATATAATATAAACTTAAATATTTTCTAAACCTTGTACCTTGGTATTTCCTTTTCCGGAGTTTGATGTCCCATTCCAATGAGTTTTCTCAAGGTTTACTTTCTTTTTTGGGCTTATTCCCTTGATGATTATGGCTTTCCATATCTCTACTATGTCCATAGCGAAGGTCTGGATCTTCTTTCTGGGATGCTTTGTTAGAACTCTTAGATGTTTACCTACCTGAG
Organism: Neltuma alba; assembly: GCF_004799145.2. Lineage (NCBI taxonomy): Eukaryota > Viridiplantae > Streptophyta > Magnoliopsida > Fabales > Fabaceae > Neltuma > Neltuma alba. The sequence continues at coordinate 17,162 of NW_021633452.1, forward strand.
TTGCTACTAGAATTTCATAATTGACAGGAAATTTCTTGGGCATCTTGAACGCATCAAGGCATTGGCTTTCTTCGACCTCGCAGGCGGTTGAAGCCGCCGCTGCGTCTGCCGCCTTCTTCACTGCTCCAAACAGTTGAATCAATTCTTTCTCCATCGTACAACTGTAAAAGAGAATTTTTGACTTCTTATTGACTAATTTTTCTATATGAAGACTATATAGAGATCACTGAACTTATTTATAAGCCTCTGTCAATTTTGATTTATCAGGTTGCTATCTAAAACAAAATAATTCTAAGATATCTAAATTTGATTCGGATGATTTATAGATTTAATTTTGATTATTATTTTAGTTTCTATAGTATTTATTAAAATGTTTCTTAATGACCTTTTTTAATGAAAGGGGACATATGGTTTCTTGTATTTGGTTTTTGCAAAGAATATTTTATAGATAAGGGGCTTTATTATTTATCAAATTTTTCTTTGCCAGACAAAATATTATTTCTTCTCCTAAATGAATAATTTTCGGATTTAAAGATATTCATCATTGAAGACAATCACATGCATATAAGATATAGTTAATGTTTTTGAATTTTTAAGAAATTTTCGGATTTCATAAAATTATGATTAATGAATGTAAACAATTTTGTTCCTCACTGGACATTTGCACGTTTTAATGTTAATTAGATTAGATTTTCTATTTATCTAAATATTTTTTATAAAATGTTAACATTTTTTTTTTTTGGGTTTCATTAGACATTCATATGCGTATCGATTTAAAAGGTATGAGCGATAAATTTATAAAATATATTATGATAAATCTTATTTATCAATTTACTTTTTATCATGCTAAATCTTTAATTTATCTTTTAATAGTTTGTTTAACATTTAAATAATTTTCTGTTTAATAATTTTAAAACATTAACAACCTAATCAACTTTTCAACATATGTACGTTTAACTATACATATGCAGGTCTATATTAATTTATATTCTTGTAATATAATTGACAATAAATACATATACAGGTCTATAATAATTTATATTCATATAATATAATTGAAAATAGTAAATACATATATATATATATATGAGCTTGAAATATGTTTTCCACACATGTATGTATTTAAAAGGGAAAATTGCAAATAAAGATCCTCTAATATATAAAATAGCAATTAGGGACCCTGAATTTGAAAAATAGCTTCAGAGGACTTGGTCCCAAATTGCAAATATGAAATGCTGGTAGAATGTCCAAAATGCCCTTCTGTTTTTTCTCTTTCTTCATCTCCAGATCTTCTTCCCTTTCGTTCTTTTTTTCCTCTCTTTCTTCATTCTTCTCTTTCATAATAGGAAGGAATCATTCTCAATATCCATCTCTCAATTTCTTTTGCCGTCTCCATTTTCATCTACTCCATCCTCACAAACCCACCTTCTAAAACTTTAATTGCATTCACCATCTCTCTCCCTAGATTCCTCTATCTTTATCTCTCTCTCAACCTAGAAGTTGCTTTTCGCTGAAAACAAAAACCCAATGTCCATTCAATGCTTCTCGTAACTTTGATTATGAGCTGTAGGCAGTAACTAAAGGACATGATTCCTTCACTCGATCGCGAGTAATAGTACGCCACCTAATGATATTAGGAACTAGGATACATCCTCACAAACCCACCTTCTATGGATAGCTGAGAAGTAGGAACTATTATATAAGATGAACTAATGATATTTATTCCGAATGGAAAATATACGCCATCTATTTACTATTTGAATGTAAATTGATTGGGAGCAACATTGTGATGAAATAAGAAGGGAGATTAGTCTTGATATCATTTTGATTCTCATTATAACTTTGTGCCCACCATATGGATGCTCCGGATTGAACCTCAATCTTCACAACATATATATAGTAACATTGTAGAGCTATTTAAATTCTCATTTCAACAAAGAAATTTAAAATTATATGAAAACCTTATTGAAACTTGTCATTGGCCTTACTTAACTTTTCATTGGCCTAACTGAACTTGTCATGAATCCTATATCAGAAGTGCTTGCTGTCAAAGAAATCTACAAATTCTCATTTCAACAGAGAAATTTAAAATTGTATGAAACCTCAGCGGAACTTGTCATTGGCCTTACTTAATTTGTCATTGGCCTAACTGAACTTGTTATGAATCCTATATGAGAAGTGCTTGCTGTCAAAGAAACCTGCAAATTCTCATTTCAACAGAGAAATTAATATTGTATGAAAATCTTATCGGAACTTGTCATTGGCCTAACTAAACTTGTCATGAATCCTACATCAGAAGTGCTTGCTGTCAAAGAAATCTGCAAATTCTCCTTTCAACAAAACAATTTAAAATTATTTGAAAACCTTATCGGAACTTGTCATTGGCCTTACTTAACTTGTCATTGGCCTAACTAAACTCGTCATGAATCCTATATCAGAAGTGCTTGCTGTCAAAGAAATCTGCAAATTCTCATTTCAACAGAACAATTTAAGATTGTATGAAAATCTTATCGGAACTTGTCATTGGCCTTACTTAACTTGTCATTGGCCTAACTAAACTTGTTATGAATCATATATCAAAGTGCTTGCTGTCAAAGAAATCTGTAAATTCTCATTTCAACAGAACAATTTAAGATTGTATGAAAATCTTATCAGAACTTGTCATTAGCCTTACTTAACTTGTTATTTGCCAAGTTAAAATTGTATAAAAACCTTGTCAAAAGTGACAAGTTCACTATGGCAAATGACAAGTTGAGTTTGGCAAATGACAAGTTGCCATAAGGTTTTCATACAATTTCAAATTTCTCCGTCGAAATGACTGAATTTTCACATTGATTTACGAAGCAACAAATTCACTATGGCAAATAACAAGTTGAGTATGACAAATAACAAGTTCCCATAAGGTTTTCATACAATTTCAAATTTCTTTGTTGAAATTAAAATTTGCAGATTTCTGACAGCAACCACTTCTGATAAGTAGTAAATGACAAGTTCAGTAAGGCCAGTGACAAGTTCAATAAGGCCAATGACAAGTTCAATAAGATTTTCATACAATTTAAAATTTCTTTGTTGAAATTAAACTTTGCTGATTTCTGACAACAGCCACTTCTGATAAGCAGTAAATGACAAGTTTCGATAAGATTTTTATACAATTTTAAATTGTTCTGTTGAAATGAGAATTTTCAGATTTCTTGACAGTAAGCACTTCTGATATAGAATTCATGACAAGTTCAATAAGGCCAATGACATGTTAAGTAAGGCCAATGACAAGTTCTAATAAGATTTTCATACAATTTTAAATTGTTTTGTTGAATGAGAATTTGCAAATTTCTTTGATAGCAAGCACTTCTAATATAGGATTTATGACAAGTTCAGTTAGGCCAATGACAAGTTAAGCAAGGCCAATAACAAGTTCCGATAAGGTTTTCATACAATTTTAAATTGTTCTATTGAAATGAGAATTTGCAGATTTCTTTGACAGCAAGCATTTCCGATATAGGATTCATGACAAGTTCAGTTAGGCTAATGACAAGTTAAGTAAGGCCAATGACAAGTTCTGATAAGGTTTTTATACAATTTTAAATTGTTCTGTTGAAATGAGAATTTGCAGGTTTCTTTGACAGCAAGCACTTCTGATATAGGATTCATGACAAGTTTAGTTAGGCCAATGACAGTTAAGTAAGGCCAATGACAAGTTCTGATAAGGTTTTCATACAATTTTAAATTGTTCTATTGAAATGAGAATTTGTAGATTTCTTGACAACAAGCACTTCTGATATAGGATTCATGACAAGTTCACTTAGGTCAATGACAAGTTTTGATAAGATTTTCATACAATTTTAAATTTTTCTCTTGAAATGAGAAGTTGCATATTTCTTTAACAGCAAACACTTCTGCTATAGGATTCTTGATAAGTTCAGTTAGGCCAATAACAAGTTCTCATAAGGTTTTCATACAAGATGAAAAATGCACAACTCATGCTTTCTAGTCCATTACGTTACCCTTTTTGCATTGCCCTTGATTTCAATTGTTTATATATTTTCTTTTAAAACAAAAAAATAGAAGGAATATAAAAGTTTAGTTTCACCACGCTCCAAAAGCTTCCCAACAAAATAAAGCTTATCATTGAACTCGCACATTGCCAATCATTTATGAATAAAGAGAACATAAACTCAAAGAAAAAAATCAAAGAATATTAAAGGGAAACCCTCTGTGTTTAGCTTCATTTTCTACTTACAAACTAATCAATGAATCAGGGGGAAGAACATAACAAAGAAGACAATATTCAAATCCCCCTTTGGGTATGGATTTAAGGAAGAGTGAATCGAAAGATAGTACACTTTCATCTCAAGCTATAATATATGGAGAGCATCCGATACAGAAAATGAAAACATTTCTTCCTACTTAGAAAGAGAAGAACAAAGAGAGAGAGGAAAAGAAGAACGAAAGGGAAGAAGATCTGGAGAGGAAGAAAGAAAAAACAAAAGGGCATTTTGGACATTCCACCATCATTTCATATTTGCAATTTGGGACCGGGTCCTCTGAAGCTATTTTCCAAATTTAGGATCCCTAATCACTATTTTATATATTGAGGGGTCTTTATTTGCAATTTTCCCTATTTAAAAGATTACTAAATCAATAAGTTTAAACAATTGATATTAAACATTTAAAATTATTGCAAAAAAAAAAATTTAAGGTTATAATATTTATTAACTTTATAATATGATCAATATTAATCAATTTAGTAATATAATTAAAAAAATTTGAAAATATATATTAAAATTTTTTTGGGCAAAAGAAGTGGTTTTTTAACCGGAAGCAAAATAACTGTTTAAATCATTGTGGTATTGAAATCAAAGAGGGGCATTTTGGATGGAAATATATGTCAATTCTTTGATAAAACAGCCAGTTAGGTGGATGGAAGAGAAAAATTCATTTTAAAACCTAGTGAAAAACACAAATTTAAAATCAGGTCTCTAAATCTAAAAAAAATTTCCTAATCAAACCTTTCGAGCAAAATGAGATTTAATTATCCAAAAAACTGGGATTTTAGAATACAAATGAAATGATTTTACTGACCTCTGCGATATCCTCCATATGAAATCTGAGAGAGACATGCCGGGAAGGGTGAAGGGGTGAGAAAGCGGGAAAATAAGGAGTAGAGGTAAATGGTTTTCCATTTTCTTAAAATAACAAATTAAAGTACATGAGTAGCATGACATGTGAATTAAAATTATTTGAGGTGGAACATTTTTATTAAACAAAGTACATGAGTTAGTACTGGGAGAGTGCCTAAGAATTTCTCTAGTCCCTCACCTTGTCACACTGATAATCCACCTCCCACCAAGAAGTGGGCCTTTTCGGCCCTCACTAGTAGGCTCGCAACTTGCAAATTAGCCTATATTTATTTATATTTTTGAATTTTATTTATTATTATATTCATATTATATACATCATATCTTATTTGAAAAATTTTTAAAAAATGCTTATATAATTAAGGTAAAAGTACATCTAGCACTTTAATCTTATTTTTTTAGTATCAGATGTAACATCCTGGATTAGGAATGCAAGGAATAACCTAGAATGGATAAACTATTGAGTCCCTATGAGTGGAACTTCCAAAAATGTAAAAAGAAAGTTAAAGGGTTTTTGGGAACTAAATTACAAATTGAGAAAGTTCTAAGGACTAATTAAAATGTAAATAAAGTTAAAGACTTTAGTAAAATCTCGAAATCCAATAGTAAGAAATGGAGATGAATGTGGACCAAAGACTATGTTAGAGGCCTTAATTAGATGAATTATAGGGTTAAGTCGAACTAGGAATAAATTTGTAATTTTATAAAAGTTCGGGTCAGAACGACTGTTAGATATGATTAGTTTTGATGATGTCAAATAATAGAGCAAAAAGTTTACATAAATATTTATCTCATATTTTGACTACTATCATAGTTTCCTCAAGAAAAGAAAGGAGTTATTATGTTGCACTTTGAGTTATGGAGAATGATCAAGAGGAAGAAGAAGAAGAGAGATTGAGAAAAGAAGAACTTGCAAGATCAAATGAAAATATCAAGATTCAAGTTCATAGATTTGATGTTAAATGTTGCTATACTCAATCAGAAGTTTGAATGGCTCAGTCGGAAGCTAAAATATACAAACGGGAAGTTATACCATCATATATTGAGTCACCCTTCTTATAAACATGGAAAATAAGCATCAGAGGTGATTTTTATGGGCAATTATCGATCACTTGATCAATCATCCATTTATCGATCAAGTTATCGATAAAATACATCCTCTGTTATGCTCTGTTCTTCGTTCAGCTCTGACATAGGTTCGGTATTTCTTCAATATCTCTCAAATCACAAATCCGTTTGAGGTGAAACTTAATTCCTATGAAACTAGACTCAGAACACGGTTCATGGACACCAAATTCACCTTCAAAGAGTTTCATATGAGGGAGATATGTTGCTCGAAACATTGCAGTAAGGATTAACGCCTTGATTCCGACCTTCAGTCACTGTGATGAATATAACTTTGCAACCACAACGAATTTTGGGGTAATTCTTGTTGCATTAGAAAGTAGACTCAAAGAGCTTTCTGGAGATAGGTCATTTGCAAAAATTGGAGTTGAATTGGAAGATTTATGATCACCCAAGTTGACCTTCGTTTTGCTGGAATCAGACTTCGAATTTATTGAGGCAAAGACTAGAAGTTCTACACTGAACGGTTAAGTTCTCAAGCAACATGCTACTCAAACATGTTATTGAGTAAAAGCTCTAGAAGAGATGAAGAAATGAAAAGCCATTATCATATGTTACTCGAGCTTGATCAAGCAACTACGTATTCGATCACTTTATCGAGTTCCTGGTACTATCTCTTCGATTCTTCTCTTTTATCTTCACATGCATTATTAAGATTTTATCAATAACCTGTTGGATAAATGGTTTTTGGATAATGTTATGGATAAATGTATTCATCGATCACTTGATCGATAAACAAAGTAACGTTATGGATAAATAGGCATTTATCGATAGCATGATCGATAAATAGATTATCGATGAGAAGAAGATAAATGGTAATGCGTTCTACTCATTCTATGTTTTGCTTTAGTCTCCATTTATCGATTACCTCATCGATCAGTCATTTATCGATAATATGATCGATCATTGCTCTTACATGTCTACCCTGTTTTTCACGTAACGAGATCGATAAATCAGTTCTTTGAATTTACAGGATTAAATCTCCTTGTTTTACTTTATCGATAACTTTATCGATCACTCATTAATCGATCACCTATTCGATCAACCTACATAGCATGTGTTTTCTCCGAATATATTTTGCTTATTGTTTATCGATAAGGTTATCTATTATTTGTTTATCGATAATGTGTTCGGAAAATCATTACTTAAAATTCTATTCTATAACACTTTGTTATCGATAACCTTATCCATCATCCATTTATCAATAATTTGTTCGATCATCAATGACTGAAGTTTCATTTCTGTAACACTTGGATTATCGATAATCTGTTCGATCAATAAGTGTTCGATCACTTGTTCGATCATGGAACGTTCTCCGTTTAAACATCAGTCGACAATGATGATTCTTAAAATCAATGATCTATTTTCTTTCAAGCTTTTCTCAGCCTTCTTTTACACATAACTCTCTATTAAAAGGATACGAAGGCAAAAGTAACTTGAAAAGGTTTATTCTTGCATAAATCATTTTGGGTCACTGTATTCATGCTTCATCATTTATCGATCATTCGTTCGATCATCATATGATCCATAATCTATTCGATAATTGCATCTATCTGCTATATCTTTTCTTCATGTAATTAATCGATAATATAATCGATCAAAGGATTATCGATCAAGGCATCGATAAGTAAGATTATTTTACTTTCTGAATATCTGAAGATCTGATGATTGATTCTATGTTTTCCAACTTATTGTTTCTAAGATTATCAGATACTTATCACTTGATTTGAGGAAGATTATTTCAGGTAAAGAGCCACAACGAATTTATGATGTGAAGAATCGACTTCATCAGGAGCTTCCAACGGCTAGTTTCAACGGTCATATTCTTCAAGCCAAACGGGAAGAAAATGCTCTAACGGTCAAGTACCCAACATCATCTATAAATAGAAGAGCATTCAAAACAAGAAAAAGAGAAGAGTCCAAGCTTACAACATCAAATGCTAAAATGCCGAATCAACATATTCTCATTTAGAGCTCCGAAAGAAAACTCCCTGTCTCTGTGCTCCATAGACGAAAACATATGTATCCGTAAGATAGAGAGGAGAGTTTCCCAAACGTGCTTAAGATTCATCTATCACTTCTTTGAGAGAAGAAATATTCAATCTTCATTATCATTATTAGATTGTATCCTTACGGTGAGTAAGGGAGAGTATTACCTCGGTGTGAGGTTGTTGTTGAATTAGACTGGTTAGTCTAAGAATTGTAAGTGGCGTCACAAGTGCCCGGATCAAACTTGTGATTGTAGTGGTTCTCAAGTACCCGTGGTAAACTTGAGGGAGATAGTCGATTGAAAATCTCAGGGGGAGCCTGAGGACTGGACGTAGGTCAGTGAGGACCGAACCAGGATAAATCACTGTTTGCATCTTCTCTTTCCCTTACCTTTTTATATTTCCAGCTAAACCATTTTACTACTGTGATTATACTTATCTCGATTCATTGTTTTTTATACTTAGAATTTCTTATGAATTTAATACATGTGAAAAGATTTTAATTTTAATCAACACCCAATTCACCCCCCTCTTGGGTGTTCAGCCATTCCACATTTGGTATCAGAGCAGTCACTGTTTGAAGGATCTAACGATCTCAAGTGCAAAGATCATGGCTGACTTTGAAGGTTTTGATTATACACTTCCACCATTTCTCAAAGATATTGATTTTTGGTATTGGAAAGCTCGTATGATACGATTTTTGAAAACTATTGATTTTGATATGAGATATGTTTTTACAAATGATTTTGTTTTTAAACGAAGAAAGGATTGGACCGAAAAAGAAAAGAAAATGTTTTCTTTGAACATTCAAGCAATGAAATTCTGTATAGTGCTTTAACTGAAACTGATTATGAGAAAATCAGATCTTGCTCTACTGCCAAGAATATTTTAGATACTCTTGACTCTTGTTATACTTCTAACACTTGTGTTGAAGCTAAATGTGAAGACAACTCACTTGAGACCGATGAAAAAAGGGATACACAATCATCCACTCTCAGTGAACAAATGGAAGTCGAGATCGAGGAAGGTGAAATCACACAATACTTCCATAAGTCTGTCAACAGAGAAGAGCAAGAGGAAGACAGCATCAAAAAGAGCTCAGCATGGATGAATATGATGAATCATTATTTGGAGCTCAAGATGCACTTAAGGTAAACGGTCCCAACTCTTCTTGTACATTGCTTGTGCAAAATGATTTTGAAAGTTTACATAAAACTGTTGATCAACCAGTCATTGATTCTGTTTTCAAAAGTAAAAATGTTTTTACTCATGCTGGAAAATTTATGGGAAGAAAGATTTACAAGGAGAAATCATTTAAGATTACATTCTTTTGACCAACGCAATAGTTGCATAAAATCACATAATGTATATCATTCTATTATTTGCAATTATTGTGGTAAATTAGGTCACATTTCTCTCACGCATGCTATTTTAGAAGAAATCTTAATGTGAGAAATAAATTTGTTTGGGTTCCCAAAGGACAAGTAAAGTCCAATGCTAACACTCAAGGACCCAAAGCAAAATGGGTACCAAATGTCCTTCTAGTATTTTAATTTTGCAGGATATTTCTAAGAACGGACATATTGGCCTAAAGAAGAAGAAAGTGCCTAAGAGAGCTACTCACATGATCAATATGAGAACTCTTAGAGCACCCATTGCTGGAACTACAAAGTCCAATCATAGGAAGCAATGGATACAAGCCAAAGGAGTACATTGCGCCTCAAGGATGGACTACCCAGTTGTAAAATTCGATTACCTTGAGGAGAACAAGAAACGAGGATCTCTCAAGCATTAAGCAGAAGACTTCTTGAGTCTACATTTTATGAGAGAATATTGCAAGCATCCAAAGCAAGGAATCAAAAGTCTCAACCTCACAGAAAGGTGCATTGGGTATGCAAAAGCAATCCTCCAAGTACCTAAGAAGAAGGGAGAAAGCCTTTCCTCAAGATTGTGACCACAAAGGAATTGATGAACAAATCTTGAGAAAGTTGATCTGGTATGGTTTTTGGTGCTGAACGTGGAAAGAAGAAAATCAATGCTAATGCATCAAAATCAAGCAAGCTGCCACAAGGACAAGAGAAAATATGGTGATATCTAATCTTTACCCTTTACTGTGCTGATATGAAATTCATATTTGGGTAATGAATGCTTGTTCCTTGTTGCATTCCATTAGCAATCAATCTTTTATGATCTTCAAATTATTTTCCGATTGCTAAATGGACCGAAAATAGAATTGTGCATAATTTTCTATGTGTTTGTATTTTCAAATGCACAATCCAAATTTTTTTTAAAACTCATTGTTAAAGTGCATACAAATGATTTCAAAGATATTCATTTTCGTTTTGCATTCAAATGATTTTTAAAATTGGAAGTTAATATTTTGAGTGCTAAAAGTCAGAAATGCTTCAAATCCTTCTAACAGAGTTTTCTCCATCTCTAATGTTTAATTCTTGATTTTAATGTGCTATCCTATACTTGAACTCCCAATTCTATTCTTCAACAAGTTAGACCTTCGTCTAACAAGTTAACCATCCATATGAGTTTCAAGTCTATCCTTACAAAAGATTCCAATACGTCAAAGCCTTATGCTTAATGTGTTTATCCTTATTGACTGAGTTATTCCAAGCACGATTATGTGATTAACCATTTCAATGGAATGACTCGTATAGCTTCTGGAATCTATTTAACCTACTAGTCATCTGGACTAATGAGTTAATGTACTTCATTATTCAAAAATCCAGTATTTGAGTGTGAGCAAAGTCTTTGAACCTCCATCGTGAAAAGCCTTTCGGGTAACATCTTATCCATATGACTTTTACTCTCAGAAAAACTCTCTAATGTGTTAATATTGTCATTTGACATGTTATCCGATATGATCTTACAAATTGAAGCTATATGATATTTCCCTCAATTTGTTGACTTCCACTTTTTTTTAAAACAAAAGTATTTACTTTTAACAAGTTTTTTTTAAAAAAAACCTTTGTTTTCAACATTCATATTTTAAACAAGTGCGTTAAAAACCTTATTTCAAAGGAAGCATTATTTATCTTCTAGCTTCATATGCATATTTTTACATAACGCTCATGATTTGAATAAATCATCGTTTTCAAATTCATGATCATTCATGGCTAACCTGTTTTCACGCAAGCTATTAGTTTTTCATAAAGTTGATCTGATCAAATCTGATTTCAAAAGAATTTATGATTGATGATCTTTTAGTTATAAAATCTTTTGATACCTTCCTTGCTCAGAAATCATATGGTTTAATCCATATAAGAGCATGAGAGTCATTATAACTAACATGGTGTGGACCCAAGAGAAGTTGGGTACCGAAGAACTAATATTTGTGTTGTAGGTATCCTAAAGAATTATAAGATAAAATTCTCTTGATGGAGATGTCAATATGGGAGAATTGAATTTCTTCCTCGGGTTGCAAATCAAACAGAGGAAGAATGGGATCTTCATATCTCAACAAAGTATCTCAGAGAACTTCTGAAGAAATATGGTTTGGAGTAAGCCAACAGTGCAAATACACCTATAA
>NW_021633453.1:0-97239 GCF_004799145.2 Neltuma alba
CAGAGTGTGCTGTGGTTGACTTGTATATTCCTTTGATGGCAGCAAGTTAATTCCAAGACGCATCAACAAATCATTTTCCTTAGCTTGTTCTCAACCAATTGAAGCTACTTTCAATGAATCCTCAATTCATATGCATGATCCTAGATTCCTCCGCTTCAAGGAGGATCCTCCACCCAGGTCAAACAAAGAATTGGAGATATCTGAAAAAACAGGGCGAATCATTTGCGTTCACCAAAGCTAGATTTTAATACAGAGAATCACCTTCTTCTTATAAAACTTGAATTTATGAAGTCACCCTCGTAAGATAACAGGCATCCCACCATTTTTTGCGTTTCATATTGGAGGGAATTCTTGTGACTGCTATTTGACGTAAACATCAAAGCTCTGAAACTTCGAGCAAAAGAATTCCAAAACTCACATGAAACCCCCCCCCTTTAGCCACACTTCTCATTATTCTTTTACCTATAATCTTACAAACCAATATGTGCAACTTCCCCCACTTCAAAAATCTACATGGAAGCCACTTCTAGTAAGGAAAGTGCCATCTAATTTCCATTCACCCTCGCCCAACTCAGATCCAATTGCACTCTATAGCTCAGCGGCATTGAACCAGACATTTTAGCTTTAGTTTTCACTTTTTTCTCCCACCTCTCGTCGAAAAATAGCATGAATCTGAATTGACGCAGGAGTTTGCTTAGAAGTGTCTATATATTACAAGGTCGGAGGGAACAGAGCATAATTACACTGCCTTGTGTTCATTAGTAAAAAACCTAATACAACAGAAACTGAGATCCCTAACCTTATTTTCCTACTGGTCTCAAAACAAGTCAAGAGACGAAAGCTGCTCCAAACAGCCTTCTTTTTTTTTTTTTTTGCGTGAGGTTTTTCAAAATATGTACATACAACTTCATGACAAAGGCAGGAAAGGATCAGACTTGTGCAGGATCAACTCCAACAGACTTCAGAGTTTCAATTTTACGAGGAAAGCATAAGCATCGCTGCGGATAGGATCAGGGATGACATGCTTCTCGGGGTTGTTCTTATCCTGGAATATGCAATTCTCCTGAAGAAAGATCCTTTGAAGAACTTCCTCGGATCCTCCGCCACGTGCTCCCGCTCCACCACCTCCGGCAGGGTCTCCCTCCTCTGCTTCTTCACGCTCACCGTCGGCGAAGTCCTCAGCTAGCTCACGCGTGACCACCCAAGCCCTGATCCAGCATCCAAGCCCTGTCATACGCTACCCGATCGCTACGTACACGGCACAAAGTCCCCCTTCGCCGGCCATCCGTTCCCGTTTCTGGTGGTGATGAGCGTAGTGCCATAATCAGCCGCCGGAGATCATGCTTTGCGTCTCGTCTTTCGGTGTTGTTGACGTCGTCAACCTTCGATTTCCCTGTTCAGCAGTGCTTTTCCCAACCCGATCTGCGCCAAAAGAAACAAAATATGGATTAAAAAAATGACATATTAAAGGAGAAAAGAGTCAGGAAGTTAAGATGATGAATATACTGTCGACGAGGAAGCCATGATTGCTAATACAGATCAAAAAGGGCAGACAATAATGGAACTTGATTGCGTAGAAAAGGTCAGAAGTCAGAATCAGAGAACCCGAGAAGTAATCAGTAGCTTGTTGCAGTGATCAGTAAAGATTCTAAGAAGTAAGTAAGGGTATATAAACGAAGGAGAAGCATCTGATGCGAAGACAGTTTCAGAGGAAACTGAGAGAGAGAAAGTTTGGAGGCACGTAGCAGTAAGGAGAAAGCTGAGGGACACTTGTCCTAAAGTTTATTCGCCCACGACAATCCCCGAAGCCTCCGAAGTGCCGCGTATTCTTTTTTTCCGCTCCTCCGAAGCATTTTGTGGACGTTGGCGAGGATTTGTTTATTTATATTTGTGTGAGAGAGAGCAAAATTTCAGACAAAAATATTATTCCCACTACATTATGATAAAAGACGATAAAAGAGAAATACTAATTATAAGACTAATTTACTAATTTGAGAAGATTAAAAAGTTAAGTTAGTTCTTTATAATAAATATTATTGTCTTTCTTAAAATGTCCTTACTAATTAAATGTATTGACTGTAACTATCATTGTTAGGAGGACTACCTTGAAAAAAATGCATAAATATGAGAGACAAAATATATTAGGATCTTATATTTATGATCAAAATAAAAGTCAAATAAGATTTTATATTAAAAATTAGAGGTAGTATAAATTTAACTTAAATTAATTATTTACTTTTTGTTGTACTTGTATGTTTTCATAAACTTTAGATGCTATCTTAATTTTTGGGTGGAACTATGAAAATTACTAGGAAATCTTTAAAAAAATATTATCAAAAAGTTTAATAACAAATATTAGTCTGAACCTGTGGATTGTTATTAGTTTTTATTCTGAAATTTATCATTACTTATGTTTTATTTGTCAATGATTTTAAGAAAATTAAATCCTCTGATTGTAATTCTCCCAAATTTTTAATGCCTGTTATTCTGGGATGCTTCTTTTTAGTTATTTGAGTAAATTGTGTACATATATGCAAAAAATTGTAAATGATTCATATCATACATTTATTTTCTTAAAAGATTAAAAAAAGAACGAAAATTGAGAAATCATATCTGGTCACGCAGAGATGGAGAGGCTTATTGTCACAAGTCCCGGGGCGACTGGACCAAACCCCAACCGCGGCGGCTGATTGGAGGAACGAACTAACTTGATGATGATAAGTTATATAGAGATTCATAAGCTGTACTATCTATAAGCGATTAATAACATGATTTTTTTTTATATATACGTATTATTAAAGTGTATAACAAATTAAGAATATTATTTTCCAAGCTTCATAAAATGCAAGAAGCCTACGATTCAATTGTGAAGAATACACCAATTATTTCCAAATTCCAACCAAGGAGGAAACCTTATTCTGCTTGCGGGGCATTCCCAGTTAGTAACCTTAAGTGACATGAGGTTCATTTAAGCTGACAAATTAATGACCTGTTTAGAATAACTTATAAGTAGCTTTTCAATTATAATTTACGGAATACGAAGTAAATATGTAAGAAAAAGTTATCTCGACTTATATAAAATTTGTTTATAATTATTTCAATTGTGATAGCAAACAAGACCTAAAACACGCATTTCATTAGGCATTCATAGAACAGCTACCCACAACTTGGAAGTACCAACCATGTTTTTGTGAGATACTGCTTTCTGAAACCTGTATAGCTTGTTTCTTCCCGAATTATGATCAGAACTAATGTAATGGAGCAGCAAGACTTCAAGGGAAAGGTTGATGAGTAGTATTAAAGATGAAGAAATGATCAAGAGATGGAGATTGATTATTATTGATACCCAAAAAAAAAAAAAGGAAATTGAGGGATTGGGAGAGATTCTCTGTCTTGTACATACACACAACTCACAAACAGACCCATATACATAGCACAAGTTTGAACCTGTAACACAAAACATGGTATTTTTGCCCTATCTACAGCAACCAAAAAGATACACAATGACTCCTCTTTGCCCAAAAGTGCACATATGTCCTGGTTATATTACTTACATCCACTTGTGCAGATTTCTTAAGTTCAATGGCTTATGGTAAAGGATCGGGCCTTTGTCTCCTCCCAGGATCCTGAACGAGCATCCCCAGTCACATTGTCTTTACCCTCTATCTCTGACATGAACGCAGGCATGTGGGCATATCCTGCAGAAATGAGAATCACATGAATATCAGAATTCACCTCTTATTCTGGCTCCGGCCAGACTGATCACAAAACTTCCAAGATTATATGCATTCACATTTCTTCCCTAAGTCATGATATGCATACACACATACTCTTAATTTCGTCATGCAGTTTAAAATTACTGTACAGTTGATACAGTTAAACCAAGATGGCTGGAGTTTTGAGTGACAACCATAGTCAGAAGGTTCAGCTTTCACTGAACTGAAATTGCTGCCTTGATCTCCAATAATTGACCGGATTTTATCATGTGACTGCACATATCTGAAGTCATGTCCAGGAGCTCTTTTTGAAACATTCTCTCCATTTCCACTGTAACTGTAGATAGAAAGATTAATTAATCCAAGGCATATGTAAATGACATTAGTGTCCAATCCGAATATCTAGGCGCATGCAGTGAGAAGAAACACATACCATTGCACATAGGAGCAGCATCCAGGGACACATGCAACCCAGCGATCATCTCTTTGGTATCCTCACAATTGCCAGCGTGCAAAGGATATTCATCTTTCGATATCAATAATTGCTTGGTCTCTGATAAAGAGACCAAAAAGGAAGGGGAAAAAATCAATATACAGAATGTAAGATATGTGATGAATATATCCCAAGAAAACTTTAAAACTTGCAATTTGTATAAAGCAAGCTTTGCTATTCAAGGTACGGTTGAATTTTGTCCTGAAAGTTTTCACGTAAAAGTTGTATCCGAAATTTTTTTAAAAAAAAAATCAATAACACCTGGTAGTATTTATTAAAAAAAAAAAAAGAGCAATATTGCCCCTAACCATTACAGGAATTAACTGTTAATGTTAATTTTTTAATGATTAGGCAAATTTGCTCTTTTTTTAACACTTTCTTTTAATTTAAAAAAAAAACTTTTGGATATTCACACCTCGTACTTAAAACTCCCGAGGCAAAATTATATCTTAACCCTTATTGATATCTTAATACCACAGTTTGTGGAAGACAAAATGAAGCTACTCCAGTGACTGTGTTACCTGAGTTCTCAGCAAATTGGCACTTTTGGTCTTCCCAGTTGGGCATGATGAGATTGTTTACTCTGGTTTCTTCATGTTGCACGGTACATGGGATCAAAAGATGCTCAGGAATCTTGGCTCCACAAGGATGTAATGTACTCCTGTCTAACTCTTCAAGAAATGACTTCTTTTTGTTACTTCAACTTCAAACGGATCTTGATTTGCTCCATTATTAACCATCATCTCTTCAAGCAAAGGATCTTGGTATAGATGTTTGTAACAACTATTTCATTGCTGCCTGTATTTTGCCGGTCCTGTGAGCACCTGAATTGTTCAATATTTCATACCTGACATCAAACATAGGACTCCTGTTCTCTCTTCTTTCTTTTCTCTAATGTCTTGGTCTTTCAAGTAACAAGGATCTTCAAAGGTTTTGTCTTGGTACAAAGATTGGATCCTCTTTTCTGAGGTTTTCTCTTCGTTAATTTCTGCACTGTTTGCTCCAACAACCTCGTCCTGGCTTTGCACTTTTTTCGGCATCTGACTCCGAGGATAATAAAACCTTGTCTGTTTAACAATTCCTCGCTAGCATCAAGGTCAATTCTGATCTTTTTTCTCTTCTTCTGCTTCCCTCCGCCCGGGAAAATCAACCTTTTCACACCCAGATTTATCAAAAATCTCAACAACAAAGTGTGATCTTCCCATGTAATGGAACACCAAAAAGTGTCCAACTTCAAGCCCATGATCCAACGAAAAAGCATTCCATCCCTCGTGAAAAGCATAAGAATTATCCACAACTGATATTTGTACCGTCCATCGTTGTCCACTCGAATCCTCAACAATGGCTTCTTCGTCAACCAGGGTTGACGCTGTGCGACCAAATTTAGGAGGCAGATACTGCGAGCATGTTCAAAGAACAAATACACATGATATCCTCAAAAATCAGAAAAGCAGAAGAAAATTAAATCGATGGGGCAGAATGTGGACGATTAGAATTCCTTCCACTACCAGGTAATTTTAATCAATGTTCCTAACTTCACAGTAAGAACTACTTTACTTGGACATGTTACAGAAGCAGAAGAGGCATATCAAATCAAATATACAACATGATGGTTCTTTACAACATGAGTTTAAACAAAGTTTAAATTATAAACTACAGATCAAAGCAATGATTGTGTGCGCAATTGTGATAACATCAAGAGGACAAAGCAACAAACCCAAAAGTTAAGGTAGATATTTTGGTTACTATAGCTTAAAGATGAGCCTGAACCTAAATCATAACGTCTGGCATTGAAGGAATAATGTTTAACAAAACGAGAGGAAGTATATCAAGAGAGAATGTTGGTGGAAGAAGTAATGGTACCAAAACTTGAGAAAAATCGGGGCCAATCATGACCTTGAAGAAGGAAGAAGGTACATTTGACGATTTTTTTCTCTTTCTCTGAATCGGAAGGCACTTCTGGGCACAGGCCTCACACAATTTTCTCATCTACGCTTGCTTGTGCTCCAGGCAAATGTCAGCAACTCGCTTGTGTGCCAAAAAGAAAACCAAAAAAAAAAAAAGAAATGAGGGGAGAAATTAAAACAGGAGAAAAACATAGGCATCCGCATTGCTTTTTTGTCAACCACAAAACCTTAGTTTTGAGTTTAATGATCAGCAAGTTCTGGCTGGAGAGCGTGAACATAAGTAGTTTTCCTTCTAGACTCCGGCCGATGACCGGAAGACGAAGTCCGGAAGACAAAAGAACCTTGAAGGTTAGTTTTCTTCGATGGCCATTGATAGAAATACAACACACGCTGGGATTAATCACAGTGCCTTGAGAGAGATAGGACTGTGATGGGTGTCTATTGGCCGTGGAAACTGAAGGGACTGGATCTCTTTTGTGTTGATATTGAACAAAAGCTTGTATGGCATGCCTGCCAGCGTTAAATCACATCAGAATCTCTGTCGGCCAAGGTGCCAATAAGATACTAGATTGACTGTCTTTGTAGGTTATGCTTTTCATAAGGTACGGCACTGGAATCCGGATTCATCGTCATCATGATCCTCACATTTTCCAACACTAGCAGTTCAATTTTTAACATAACAAATAGATACATTTCAGAAGAAAAAAGAATACACTATGTAAATTAAAAAAACTAAATAAATTATTTTAAAATACTTTTTTTAAAAATTAATTTATTTAATTTATTAATATATAATTTAATAATATACATAAGCATTTTAGAATTGAAAGATATTATCTACCATATACTAATTAAGTACTTTGTTTAATTTTTTTTCATTTAGTCTCGTTAAGTTTTATATTAAAGACAGAAAATGTACTATGTACGTATACCACTTTTTTGTTTGGGGCCAGCATCAGCATATTCTTTTTTGGACCAGCATTTGCATATACTCTAAATTTGAACTATCTACGACATATGAAAAAAATTACTTTGGGCTGACTATTGTTGTTGACATATTAAGATAGCCCTTTCCAAAAGCCTACATGACGTCTTTTTAGAGTTAAAAAAAAAAAGCTAAGTTACTTTTATGAAAAATATACTTTTATTTTTAAAAAAAAGGGTTTTAAATAACCGAACGCATAAATGGCCCAAATGCCCTTCCAACAACGACTAGTTGGCAAAAACACACACCGCCAAGCGAAGAATTTTCACACTCGGCATAGGTATAAATGAGATTTTGTAAAAGAAAATCAATAAATCACACTATTTTACGATGACCAATGTGATAAAAGCCCGCATCTTAATATAGCAGCGTTAATGCAAGTGTCACAGGAAAGGCATAGTGAAATTTTTATTTTTAGTTTTTTTTGCCTGAATATCTCCATTTCATTTAATCAAGAGAAGAAACAAGTCTCACGTGCAAGCAAAATGAAACAAAGAAAGAAATAAAGCTGTCAAAATGAACTAAAGACATGCAAAACACCAGTAACTATCCTAGATCAATGTTAACCCCATGAGCATCATGATGCAAAATTTTCAAAAGAGGAGCGGGTGGTCTTCAAACCCAATCATCTAGGAATGACCCATCCAGCATAGCCTTAGCAAGCCAATCAGCAGCAGCATTAGCTTCTCTAGGAATCCATTTAACCACATGGTTCCTAAACATTTTTCTTGATTTCAAGATATTATCAAGGATAGCAACACATCTTTAGTCTGGAAGCTCTTGTTGAGTATTAATACAGTTGACAAGAATCTGATTGTCTGACTCAAATTGCACGTCATCAATTTGATTTTCAGTTGAGTACTCCATTGCATCGTTAGAGCAATTCCTTCTGCCATTAGTGCAAAATCAGCAGCAGTAACCATAGCTCTTCCAGCAAGCAACATTCCGTTTGAGTCTCTAACCAAGAAAATAGAGGCAGCCAACTTGTTTTCTAAGCTAAAGACACAATCAGAATTGATCTTCAGGGTATTTCCAACAGGAGGGGTCCACTTCATATCAGGAAAAGGCATAGGTGAAATACCTGTAGTGGTTTAAGGAAATCTTATTAGAAGTGGATTGCGAATAATTAGGCGTCATGACATTTTTGCCATTATGAAGATTTTTATCAACACCATGCATCCGAATATTTGTAACTTTTTGCGGTTGCATCACATAGGGATAGGATTGCTCTGCAATCTGCAGTGCACGTCAGAAACAAAAAGGTTGAAGGACAAGAGACATGCCTCGGATACGCGCAGAAGCAAAAGCTACAGATGAAGCCTGAAATGTGAATTGCCAATCTTTTATTCTGCTATTTGCCCAACAAAGAGGTATCTCTCCTACTACCGCCTCAAGGGTAACACATGCTTTGTTGAAGAAGATGAACATTTTGCATATGAACCATTTCCATGACAATTTCTAATTATGACCAATTTTAATGAGAAGGTCGGCAAAACCCATGATAACGGCTTTGTAAAGATCAAGAAACACAAGCATGCACAATTTTTAACTGAAACTTCGTCTCTAGAATCCCCCATGGTAACAATGAACTTTGCCGCATGTACCTTATTATGACATTATAGAAAAAATTGTCCCCCTCAACCTAACAAACAAAATTTTAAAATATAAAAATAAAAACAGAGGCAAAACAAAACTAAGGTTCACGCACCGCATTTCCCTTCCCCTCGCTAACCCGAAAGCATAATGTTCATATGGCCTATACCTCCACTCATTTTCTCTCAAAGACGGTCTATCTCATAAATTAGCTCCCATCCTTAAATTACATTCATTTTCGACCACCAGCCTTTCTTGGCGGAGGAACACCGTCTTCGTCATCTGACTGGATGTCTCCGTACTGCCATATTCCACGCCTGCCAGTTCGTGCTTCTTGCTGAAACATCTCCAAATTATCAAGGGCAAGCTGTCTTTCTTTTCTGTCCCACCTATTTCTTTTCTCAATCCTAGCAAGTCCTTCCTGGAAGTCCCACAGAAAGAAATCAAAGTTCAGAAGATTGGATTTTGCATGTTTAGGGTATGCGCACACTTTTTTTTTTGGGGGGGGGGGGGGGAGCCCTCTGAAAACCGCCTAGACTAGCTCAGGCGACAGGAGTAAATTGAGATGTGGCCATATCAAAGGTTTAAATCTTTCTTGATCTAATGGCATTTGGGACAAAAAGAAAAAAGAAAAAAAGAAAAGGCTCTAAAAGCTAAAGAATTAGCTACAAGAAAAAAACCTGAAGCATGGAAGCATTAATGCTGATCTCAGCATCTGCAGCGACAAGAGTTACACCAAGAATTGTGCCAGTTCCCTGTCCTTTCACTTTTCCTCCTGAGGTATCTTTTTCCTCAACCTTGGCCATGAACTCTTTCCCGCTGTTTAAAGTCATCTCACTCAGATATTCAGCAGCTTCTTGACCAAAATCATCCTCCAAGTTTGGAACCTTTATGTATGCAAGGCTGCACAATTGAGCAAGACCAGGGGCAGCAGACACAGATGAATCAACAGGCCGTAATTGACTGTAAGTTACTTCTTCTTGATTTCCATAATCAATATAGAATACTTCAAATTTGTCCTTAGGAGATTCAACGGGTCCTCGAGGAGCATTGACAACCTACAATGCTCAATTTTAGATACTCAGGATGAGGAACCAAAGAATTACAAGTTTCAATTGTAAATGCCATGTATTAAACAGGGAAAAATAAGAAAAAGGTATGTGGCATATAGAATTTCACAAGCAAAAGACAGTTTAGTGGGAGGTGATCACAATAAAGGAGATGAAGCAATGCACAAAATATTTGACACCCAGTGGCGTTACCACATAGGCAATTAAATTGCAGAAGGCTATTGCACAAGGTTCTCTCAAGAGAGCTTGTGTTTAAGAGTTCGCCTCATGGTGTAATCTACTACTCTAATTAATCCAGGAATCATTACACTCAGCCAGCAAGTAAAAAGACTGCAGGTTGAAATCAGATTGAATAAGATGAAAGCCACCCTAGTTCTATTAAATGGTATTAAAATAGCATCTTAAGCAAGGGAAAAAAATAAAAGCAGATACAGGACGAAGAAAATTATGTTTTATAGAGGAACTGGAATACAGTGACTCAACCATCAGGAGATATTTACCCCCAAATACAATCCCTATTTAATTGTCGAAATTTTTTCAGCATGAGCTTGCATACATAGCAAAGGTTTTAGGCTACAACTCACCATTGCCCGGTACCAAGAATTGTCTGCCAGAAAATGACAAAGGACTATGTCACCCTTCTTGGGATTGAAAGTACCAATCACAGGAGGTTCATGAAGGTTTAGAGAAGCAAGTTGTTGCTGAATGGATGCTATCTTTTGATCACCAACTGACTGTACATAGAATTTACCACCTCCCAAGATTTCGGTAACCACAACCTGACAGTTCATAGAAATAAGATAAGTAATTCACATTTTCAAACATAAGGATCACTAATGAAAAGTGTATCCAAAGCACCTTGAGCACTTCTTGCTGCTTGTTTTCAACAGCGGCACCATTGGACACTTCCTCCCCCTCAACATAGTTCTCCCAAATCTGCAAAACAATTCATCTTAGAATATTTAAAAGAGGGGGAGAAAACAGTAATAAGACCATAATAGTTCCTTTCTTACTTTCAGCTTTTGCCTCTTGGCAGATTGTTCAGCTTGCTCAAGAAGGTGAAAATCAGGAATTCTGTCACTGCCAAAGGAGGTTTGTAGTCTTGCTAGACCAGCTTCAAGAAGTACAGCTCCCATATTGGTCCTTGACTCCCATAAGGATCCCAAGAAAGTTCCAGTTCTATCAACGGTTTCCACTTCAATCTGCACAGAATGCATATTGTATAAAGAAAGCAAAAATGAAGTAATATTAAATTCACAGAGAACTTGATTACCTCAACATCTCTCTGCATAATCTTTCGTCTCATTAGTGCAATTGCTTCATCAGAATGCGGCTCATCACGACCTGGACATCTGACTCCAGAAAATGAAAAGGCAATGCTGCAAGTTTCTTTAGGAATCAACAGCTTGAAACGATGTCCACTGAGGACATATTCCACAACAGCAGGAATTTTTCTACTTCGGTGCAGGAAAGGTAAGAAATCTCTGGCTTTCTTTGCTGATGCCTAAGGGGGGAAAATGTTTAAAGTTATATTTTATAACCTTGAAAGTAGAAAAAAATTTAGGATAACCATCATAATTCTCACTATGGTCAAGTCAGTTATATGCATGACTGGAGGATCCTTGGCAGAATGGATTCCTTTCTTTCCAGAAATGGCACGTGATTCAGCAGCAAGTAGAGCATCATAGTAGTTTGATCTCTCCTCAAAGTCACGATGTCTAATGACAGTCCCAAAACCACGAGCAACCACCAACTCCGCAATATTTACCCCAGTTTGCTGAGCTCCGGCAGGAGGAGCTGATGATGGGGCATCATCACCCTCCACCTTCACAGGAGACACTAGGAATACAGATCCAAAATCCATTACTCTGGAATCTGCAGCCCCTGATGAAGCTGTAGATCCATCTGCTGGGCCAACCTTCCTAGAATACTCCATTTGAACATTCACCTGGAAACAAGAGTGATCAATATAAATGAGTTTTCCCCATTACGATCAAAATAAAGCATCACAACTTGTTTTCATACTTGACGGCCAATGAGGCGTGTTCTTAAAAACTCCTTTGCCTCACGGGCATAAGGAGCTGGCCTTTCATCTCGACGAGGATTGCCTATCTTTGGACACCTGATACTTGACAGGTTGACTCGCCGCTCAGCTAGTGGACTTCCATATGGGATGGAATCATCAGCAACAATTATGCAATCCCCACTTACAACCTCTACCACCTGAAAAGGTCAACTTAAAATATTATAGGATGACGTCACCAATTGATTATTTGTCATGAGGATATGTTTGGACGAGTTTACCTTTCCTGTAAAATTCTGATCATGAATCGCTTTTGAATTTGTAGCTGGTGGTACATAATTTGTCCAAATCCTTAACCTGCTCTTCTTTGCCTGAAGCTCCGCACTCTTCAACCTCCTCTTTGCATCTTCTTCCATCATATTTGCACTCCATTCAACATATTTAGCAAAGCCCTGCATTATAGAATAAAAGAAAGTGATATTCTCAGAATACCTTCTATTCGCCAAAATATATACAGATGATATTTCAGTCAAGCAGAAGAATACATCAGCACCAGAGCGCATATAAATCATAGAGGTTGGCAGGAAAAAAAGAGTACATAAATCATAGAGGCTTAAAGCACTCTTAAATAAATCCATCAGAGTAAATGCAAACCCAGTAGGAACAGCAAGCATAATGTGTCCCTTTTAAATCCAATGGTCAGCACATGCTTAGAAACCAAAAAATATATAGTTCCTTCAGTAATCCGTCATGCCCATTATTCAGAGTTTAAGCACTGGTATGTCCCTTCAAAGGACCCCACCAAAATTAATTACATATTTAAGTAGCTAGAAGCATGATAGAGTTTCCATAAACCAACCAAAAAGGTGTGCTGCAGAAGCAGATTATCATATAAAACCTCAAGTAAAATAAGAATTGACCAAACAAAATAAATTATGGTAATATCATTACTCAAATGAAGTACATACATTTTCCACAAGCTCCAATGCTAGGTCCTTAGCTGATTCACCATCAGGATAATACACTGAACCAATCAAATTGCTGAACTTATCAACACCTTCCAGGACAATGCGAACCTATATATGCCCACATAAAATTCAGAAAATTTGCACAAATTCACAAAGAAATATATTATCTTATAGAAGCAGGCCACTCACATCTCGGTTCAAGACTCGCATCTCAGTGAAAAATTTAGCATCTGGTGCAAAAGGATCAGCAGAAGTTTCTGCAGACGCTGAAACTGCAAGTCTTTGGGCAGATGTAAGTGGAGCTTGAGATTCTCCAGGAACATCTCCATTAGTTTCATCAGCTACCAGCTCTGTTTCAACAACCGTTTCAGTTGCTGCTCTCCTTCCCATTTGTGGAGCCTAATTCAGATTGAAGATACAAATACGTATATGATTAACATGCACAAAAGATTTGCAGTAACAGTGAAAGCATTGTACAAAACTTGCCTGAATACCAGCCATGAAAACTTGGACAAACTGAAACCCTGGAAGTAAATACACACGAAGGGTACTGCCATCACGAACTTGCTCAACAATTCCTTCCATGGGTCGGCCCTTGTTCTCAGCTAACAAGCCCATGGCATCCAAGTTGCTAGGGTCACCAATGGCGGAAGGGGGTAGATTTCTGATAGATAAATCAGCAGCACCAGGAACCTGCAATCAGCCACAAAATCAAATATAGCGTACACATGGCATACTGCTCTAAATTCAACAAATATTGATGCTATGAATTCACTATTTTCTGTCCCATCCTGGAATCATCCTGTATGGTTATATAAAATGTGTAATAGATCAGGACTTTCATGAAATAGGATGGGTGACAAATCAAAAGGTAATCCATAATCAGATCTTTCAAGGTAGGAAACATTTGAATACTCATTTTCACAATTTGTATATGAATTGATGCACATAACATCCAACGAAACAACTTTTGGATAGGGTCAGCAGGGTAAACGCGCTCTACACCAGCAAAGAGTCTTGACATAATCCAGGGAAATTATAAGCAGACAAATTTGCCAAGAAAACAAGGGGTAGACATCCAAGGATGATATGCTAGACAACTAACTTTGAAAGATGGGAAAATTGGGGGTTAAAAATAACCTCTATCTGCATTCAATAACCCAAAATAATACCATTTATACTAGTTAACTATCTGCTGAACAAATCCATAAAGGGAAATTCGGAAACAAACCTTGCTCCACCGACCAAGGCCTTCTTGTTTAGCATGTTCCTCCAGTCGCAACAATTCTGTTAGGTAAGGGCTCACTTCTGCTTTCTGTTGTCCTTGCTCTCTTACCTGCATCAACAGGATAACAATTATTCAATTCAGAAACGGACGAATAATTTAAACATGGAAAATCTGGACGGAAGCTCATATTTTTCCCACCTTGGCCCAGCCTCCCCCAACAACCAGCATTGCAACATTTTTGTCACCGAGAAAAACAGTGCCAAAGTCCCGATTAATGGTTGGCACATTGTAGTCAACTCTAAAAGTCACTTCCTGGTTAAAGAATACATCAAGTCAGACTTAACATGCATTATGTCGAGGAAATGCCACCGAATCAGCCAACCACGACAATAATTTCTATGTTGCGCACCTTCCCTATGCAGAGTTTCCTCAGAAACTCTCTACTTTCCCATGCAAATGGCTCATCTACACCACCTCTACGTGCCTAGCAAAGAATTACATAAATCAGTACTCAGTCTTGCACGGCTTTTAAGTTTGAATGTCCAACTTCACACAGAACATCCATCAAAAGTAACTGTCGGCAACTTCATATACACAGAACAGAGTCAAGAAAATGCCAGCTTGAAAACCATACCAGACGAGGAGCAATCAGGGATGACAAAGTGATGGACTTTTCAGGCAGAGGACCAGGCTTGCTGCTGGCCATGGCCATAATGACCAAGCAGTCCCCTGAAGGAACAGCTTTCACCCTTCCCCTGTACCATCCCGTGGCTGCTGCCATTTCAACAGCTACCGAATGATCTGCAACCAAGCGAACAAAAAGATTCGGAACATTACCTCTAAAATTAAAAAGACGAAACTTTCAAGATATAACATAATATATAGGCTTATACAGACGTTTATATTTCTATCCAAGCACAGATATAGATAAAGGCAGTCACCCCATAAGAAAATCGAAGAAATCAACCTGGACGATGCAGCAACTAAGAAGGTGTTAATTCTACATATTTTGCTAGGAAAGGAACACTTAGATCCACAACAATAGACCCGGAAACATCACAAATCACCACAGGCATTGACAAGCCTCAGAGATTGAATGCGGCAGACTGGTGCATGACACTATCGGGATCCGATCATCACCCATCACAAAAACCCATAGACATGCCAAATCACGAATGTTTGTTATGAAACAGAGCAAGAATATGAAATTTGAATCCGTTAATTCTCCGCAACAAAATGCAATTCAAAGCCCAAAAACAACTAAGATAGTAAACTGGAGCGCATGCAGAGGTACAGATTGAATATTAACAAAGAGATCTATAACAATGGATGGCTAGAAGAGGAGCTATACCTTAAATCAGAGAGGTGCAGAGGAATTTGGCTCTCCCTGGTCACTTCGGATCTATCGAAGCAACGTAACGCGGATCGAATGCGAAGTACAATTGGAATCACAATCTCTGCTTTTCAACAAATGATGAACAGAAAAGAGATCCCAAGCTCGATACGGCCAAATCCGGGCGGCGGATCAGTGAGAGAACCAGGAGAATGTAGAGAGAGACTGAAATTAGTTCGGCCTCGGAGGTTAAATAAAAAAGAGGGGAGCTGAATTGTAAGCTGGCAGTAAGATTACCCTCGCTTATGTGCAAAATTACGCAAGGTGCCATTCATATAAAATCCCACCACGCTAGAGTCCTAATAAACATGAAGCGAGGAATACTGAGGATAGAAGAGAAGATATTCGGATTAAGTTTTTTTTTTTCCCAAAAATTAAAACACTTTATCCTAAGCATCTAATGCTCAATGAAATAATACTCTTCCTATTCTTAATATAAAACTCATTTAACTCATTTAATTAGATTAAAAAAGTTAGGTAAGTTAGTTAATTTATAAGAAATGTGATATATTTTTCTTAAAATACCATAATCATCTTTCTTGATATCCTTTCTCCCTCTTCTACTTGATTATGGTTGAAAGAATATCTATAAAGGTAATTTAAAGAAAAATGATAAATATGAGAAATGGGTATTATATTAGGACCAAACTAACTTAACAATTGGGTCCTATATTAAGGAAAGAGTATATGAAATATCTATTATTATTTTTTCTTTAATTATTATCTAACTTTAAATTTAAATAAATACTACTCCTTCGATCCTTAATATAAGACATATTTAACTAATTTAATTAGATTAATGAAGTTAGATAAATTAGTTAATTATAAGAAATATGACGTATTTTTCCTAAAACACCATGATCATCTTCATTAATATCCTCTCTCCCTTTTTTACTTGATTATGGTTGAAGGAGTATCTATGGGAGTAATTTAGAAAAAATTGATAAATATGAGAAATAAACCTTATATTTAGGACCAAAATTAATTCACTAATTAGTTCTTATATTAAGAACCTAATGAGTACTATATAATAACCACAACTTTTTAATTAACATTGTTACTCAACCTCGATCGCTTTTATTTCCAATTTCAATTAAATTTGTGTTATGATCTAAACATATTTTCATAACCTTAATATTAAACATGTGAAACAACTTGATTCTCATATCAGTCATATGATAGAAACAAAAATCATAAATTAGGAAACCAAAATAGGAGACAGTACAATTGAACTTAATTTATTTTTGATACGCTGATTGGATTTAATTTATAGAAGCAAAATGAATTAAATGAGAATAACTATGACTCTTATAATTTTCTCTTAATAAATGTTACAGTTGTTTGTTTTCTAAACTTCCAACGGGTTGATTACTTGATTGGCCTATCAATTTTGACTGATCGTTATTATTTCATCAGCAATTACTGTCCCCGACCTTTTATGACGCAGTCAATTTAAAAGCTGCTATTTCTGTTACGGTATTAAAAAGTGCGTAAAACTATTCTTTTCAATAAAATAACAAAATTTTTTAGTCAAAAAAATAAGATAACCAAATTAATATATGAATTAGTTGGCATGTTCTTCTAGAAGAACCTCAAATCTTAATAAGAGATCTACCGCAATTTGGACAATAAAATTCAGTTTTGCATTGGATTAAGACATTGATCCTTATTCAGTGCTTGTCACTATTATGAAATCTAAACCATTTAAAATTTAATTTGAATGATACAGATTTAAAATTTTTAATATATAATTTTTTAACGATAAATTTATTTTGTTAAAGATATGTTAGTTATAAGATTATATTTATTTCAATTTTTGTATCAATTAAAAAAATTAATTAATGTAAAAAATTTAAATTCAATCTAGACCATTTAAAATCAATCTGAATAATCTAAATTTCAATGAACATGGTAAAAATATATAGTTCAAACTTGTTTTGTTACAGGGTCATTAGGGATACATAAATTACACGTTACTCAATAATATTTCAAACTTTTTAGTCTCTCTTTTTTTTTTTTTGCTAGCGAAAACGTGTATTAATCACTCTAAGATTTTGTATATAAGATGCAAATAATCTACTTTAAATTGATTAAAGGTAATAAATATATTTAAAAACATATATTTCCAAAATACCTTTACTTACAGAGTGGGAGAGAGAGAAAAATGAGCAGAAAGAAAAAAGACATGAGAAATAATTAATGAAGTGCTGTAATATGTAATTAGCAGAATAAAACATGGGAAATGTCGGGTAAAATTTCAGACATGGTCTGAATATATCTTATATAGGATTATGCCTCACCCAAAAAGTTGCATCTTATGTACAGTTCTGGAGAGAGTATGATTTACACGTATTTCAATTTTTTTTTTATATTGAACACACATAGCATTTTAGGAATTCATAGAAATAAAAATCATAAATTAGGAAACCAATACAGCAGGGATAGAAATGAAATTCAACAATGTATTTTGGACTTACTTTATATAGAAACAAAACGAATCACATTGAAATAATGGTCATTATATGATTCACCCCTCTAGTAAAATTTAAAGCTGTTTATCATCTGAGACACCAGTAGCAATTAGTAAAGTGATTTAACTCTTGTTGATCTTGTGTTTCTGCTTCACTTTTATGACGCTGAATTGCTGAAAGATAAAATAGAATTTTCATTGACACATCTTGAAAACGAAAAGAAACTCCTTTTAATGAAATAATCAAGAATAACCATGAATTATTTAAATAGTACTCCCCCAGTTCTTAATATAAAACCTATTTAACTAATTTGATTAGATTAAGAAATTTAGTAAGTTAGTTAATTATAAGAAATGTGACAACGTTTTTCCTAAAATACCATAATCATCTTTCTTAATATTCCATCTTTCTTTTCTACTTGATTATGGTTGAAGGAGTATCCATAGGGGTAATTTAGAGAAAATTGATAAATATGAGAAATAATTTTTATGTGTAGAACAAAAATGAACTCAACAATCGGATCCCATATTAAAAATCAGAAGAGTAGTTTAACAAAATAGCAAATACTTTATTAACGTAATTGTCATTTTACTCAATTTAAACAATTGACACGTCAAAATTCTATAAAACATCCATCTCAATTTGAATTTTGAACATATTTTCATAGCTTTTTATACGGGACATAGGAAGTATCTCGAGATTTACAACATATGAGTAGTGACATCACTAAAATCCAACAGTGTACATGGACTTATTTCGAAAAATAAAAAAGCAAGTTTCATCCAAAGGGGGGGGGGGAAGACAAGACAAATTACGTGAGGATAACAACAATTCTTATCTTCTGTATCATGTTACGCTACAATTCTCTATTGTTCAAAATGTTGGAAGTTAGCTAGGTTGTTCTAACGATCTTATCCACTTACTATTCATCAGTTCATTGACATTCCGTGTCCTTTATTTGACAAAGTCGATCAATTTCAAAGCCATCATAAACCAAGGCCTTTTCCTAACATAATTGACAAAATCCCTCTCTCCAACATTATGAATAATTGACATGTTTTCTTTGTAGTGAGCAAAAATCTCAAACCTAGTTAAGATATCAAAATCGTAAACAAATTAAAGATTAAACTATTTTTTTGTTCATAGGATATTAAAATGTTACTCAGAATCTAACGATGAAAAGAAACTAAACATTAAATGTTTAGAAATGACACCAAATTTGAGGGTCATTGGGGTGCTGAGCTGACACCCCAACTCAGTAGAATATGAATGATAACGTCAACAAAATCCAACAATATATTTGGATTATTTGTTTTTGTAGTAATAAAACAAATTATACATGAATAACAATAAATCTTATTCTCTCCATTGAAAATACTACATTTGTCTAGTGTCTGATATACTGAATGTTAGATTGATCGAACAGTCTAACTTGTCGATATTTATTAATCTGTTATAATTTTTAAAGCCATTAGAAACAAAAACTCTCTAGCAATCCCATTGATAAGATCTCCTTTGCTCTATGTTTACTTTTATTTCTAAGTTTGACCTACAGTTTGGCCATGCGGTTGCATTTTAATCATGCTAGGGAATGAAAATAGATGGTCTTGCTACCCATATAAAAAAATTGTCCAATAAAAAAATTTTTAATTAAAAAAAATAAAGATATGAATGGTTGCCAATGCTTTCCACTCAAAATAGCAGAGTTCTCAGATCCCAATAAAATTTGTATTGCCATTTGGATATAAAATTTTCAAATTTATCACAGGATACGTTAAGATGTAAATTAATTGACATATTATTCCATATGAATAATAGAAATTGCACTTTCAATAACATCCCTTTGATTCTATTCGGGTCAATGATAGTAACTAATAGTCAAAGGGGGAAAAAACGTGCGATATCCGATTGTGGGGATTTCTGTTGGATGCCTTGTTAGCTAGGGAGGAGTGCCCTATACATCTTCAACGTATCTCCATTGATACTTCAGTGCACATCCTAGTCAACTCCTTTCAGCACCTCCTTTTAGTGAGTTTTAGAAACATAAATGCTTTACCAAATCCCAATTTAAATGAATTTCGATTGTGACTGGTCCATAAGAGATCTTACAATTTAGAAAGTATTTTTAAAAATACGCACAAAAAAATTTGACCGGTCAATTGATTGTGTTCATCATACCGGTCATTATTTCGGTATAAAATACTCCCAATATATTTTACCAAAAAAATATCTTAAATCTTATTAGCTATCTTAAGGCCCATTTGGAACAACTTATAAGTAGCTTATAAGTAGCTTTCTAATAGTAATTTATTAAATACAAGACAAGTATGTAAAAAGAGTTTTATCTCGACTTACGCGAAACGTGCTTATGAGGAATTTTCATCATGATCCCAAACAAGCACTTATAATTTTACCCCAAAAAACCATGTATTAAAATGTAATAATTTTTCAACTTTAATTATATTTAATATATACTTTATATTTTAATGGCTCACCATAATAACCATATCTTATTGTAATATATATCCTGTGAATCAAATATTTATTTAATCTGCACCATCAAGTCAAATTAAATGATTTTTAGC
Organism: Neltuma alba; assembly: GCF_004799145.2. Lineage (NCBI taxonomy): Eukaryota > Viridiplantae > Streptophyta > Magnoliopsida > Fabales > Fabaceae > Neltuma > Neltuma alba. Next base: position 20,433 of record NW_021633453.1, read on the forward strand.
ATTGACAGGTACATCTTTTATTAATAAGGTAGGATATGTATGATTTAGGGGGTGTTTGGGTATTTGCCCAAACCACTCAGACCATGGTTTGGGAAAAAATTACCCAAACACCCATCAATTTTTTGAAACCACGGTTTTATAATAAAACCATGGTTTGCCTATCAAAATCAAGGTTTTGTAATAAGCAAAATTTTTTTGCTTTTTGAGAGGTTCTCCCCCACCCCCTACAGTATTTTTTTTGGTTGAAAACAATTATTTATTTTTCTAAAAACATAATCTTATATTTTATAATTATATATACACATATTAACAATTACTACATCCTGTCTTTAATATAAAATCTTATTTGACTTTTATTTGGTCCTAAATATAAAATCTCAATCTACTTTATTTCTCATATTTGTCTATCGTTTTTCAAGTTATAATCAATAAACTTGATTAATAGGGATGTTGTAGAAAAGGTAACACCTATTTATTACAAATAACTAACTTAACTTATTTTTTTTAATCTACTCAAATTAGTCAATTAACTCTTATATTTATTTATTTAGAACCGGATATAGTAATTAATATATGTTTGTATACATTGTTTATTATGTTGGCAAAAAATAATAATAAATTTATTATTCCGGTCTTTAATGTAGGATCTAATTGGAGAGTTAATATTGGTCTTAAATGTAAGATTATTATTTTGATCATTAATATAAAACCTAATTGGAGAGTTAAAATGCAGACAAGGTCTTAATACCTTCATCAATAGAATCTTCATCTCATATGACTCGGCTTCGTGACTCCATAAGAGATCAAATTGTTCGCTATATACAAGAATAGTTATGTCCTTTTTATTTTCTTTTTTCTTTTCAGATAATGTAATGTGTTGTTAAAAAAAACTACTTGGATAAATATATTTTGTTGCAATCTTTATCATTAAGACAATTAATATGAAATTTTTTTGTGCAGTTATTTAATTTTGTGAAAAAAATTATGGGATTTCATCTTTAAAATTTTTAAGAAATAATAATTTTTTTTCGCAAAATAAATCATTTTTCTAAAAACATATTTAATTATTTTATTAACATATATACACATTAATTTTTTTATTATTTATATTATTTATGTCTTATTTATTATGTTGCCAAAATATGTATTATTAACAAATTTATTACTTCAAATAAACATATATTATGAAATATATCTTACATATAATTATCATTTAAACTTATGTCCTTTTTAGAAATTTCTACATATCAAAAAGTACTTCTGACAACAATTATCCAAACACTCTCACTTTATTAGAATCATTTTTTTAGAAAATCTATTTTTTCAAAATCTATTCTCTTCAAAATCTATTTTCCAAAAGCTATTCTCCAAATCATGGTTTTGCCTCATCCAAACACCCCCTTAATTATTCACAGTACATAACTATATATGGAGGAAGCCACGTCAGAAAAGAAGAAAAAGGGAGGAAATATCTTTATTTGTTTTAGGCTATTTTTCAAGAAGATATAATTTTCAATTAATTGTATTTTAAATCCTTCATTATTCTGCAGTCGCCTTTGGAATCTTTCTGAGTTGCGATTTGTACTCGAGACTTTAATTAAAAAGTGCATGTTGAGCATGTTTTTGAATTTTGAGGAATAATTACTTTTGTGTTTCCCTGACATTTTTTTTCCATAAATGTTTCCTCAGAACGCATTGCTTTATACAAATCTTGGGCAAAAAATAAATATTTATTGCTTTCTAAATTATGTATATTTCCTCTTTTCAGAAGAGAATGAAAGTGCACGAATCCGATCATCATTGACTCAGAACCCAGCTACCAATTCTCTGCATCATATCATATTCATATTCAAGATCACAACTTTGCCAAAATGGAAGGAAAAAGTAATGCTTATTGAGAGGAGGTTCAAGACTAAAAACAGAAACAGAAAGAAATTGATTCTTTTAAAATATTATCATTTAAATTTAATTCAAACAATTGAATTTTTTATTACTTTGATATTTTATTATTAATTAAAAGACAGAATAAAAATATTTTATTTGGAAAACTCTGGAAGTTATTGCTCTCAAAATTTTTTAATGATTATGAAAATAAATGAAAATATATAAGCCATTCAAACATGATTAAAAGTTGACGATACGCTTGATAATAATTGACTTCATGATTATTTCAAAAATGAATGGCTTCATTGTCAACTTAAAAAATGATTGGTTTTGTATCCTATGAGAGTATTGGTTCAAGCATTGCTGCTAATGTTAAAAAGCCTTTCCGAATGATAAATTATGCTCCGATACTGAATTAAAATGCTACATGGGTGTGTAGATGACTCCAAAAAATATTTTTACTTTTTATAGAACAAAACTTTTTATATATGTTTAAGAAAAATATCATAAAAAAACCTTAAAAATAGAAAAATTGTAAATAGAGAGCTATTACAATATTAATATGGGTTTTGATAATAATTGATAAGCAAATGAGGTTTCTATACACAATTTTTTAATTTTTAAGGTTTTTTTGTGATAAAATAAATAAAGTCAAATACTGTAGTATGTACAAGGAAAAAAATAGGGCTAAGATGAATCTAACATCTTAAAATATTTTTCAGATGCATCTAGTTTCCTAAAATATTTTGTAATGCATCTAACACCTTAAAATATTTTCTTATATGTATCTAATACTGTGAAGTATTTTGTTATGCATCTAACACTTTGAATTATTTTCTTAGATACATTTAGTATTTAAAAATATTTTTTGATATATCCAGTACTGACATAAAAAAATACTTTAGGATGTTGGCCTCGTCTAAAAAACATTTTAGATGCTAAATATATCATAAAATATTTTAAAATGTTAGATGTACGGATGAAAAGATTTCGAAGTGATCTTAACCCAAAAAGTATCCTCTAATCACAAAGGTCGGGAAAAAAGTCCTAATTCTTTTGAGGAAATGAACAAAAGTTGCTTATAAATACTGCTATATGGTCTCATATTCGAATATTGTGTTCACATTTAATGCTTCTCAAATAGGACTGCTTCAATAAGAGAATAATCATGCCTTTAGAAAAACATGTATGTGATCCATAAAGTCTGATCTGCACTACATATCGACAAGATTAGCATTTAGCAGAAGCACCTATGTTTTTTATTTGTTGAAGCCTAGATCATCCACTATATAGCTATCTCTATATAGCTTGTTCCCATAGGCCTCCCAGCTGGACACCACAATCCAGAAGTGGAAGCTACCATCCAATAGCCTTCATGCAAATTGTCACCTTTTCCCACTTCCATCGTTGAAATCTTCAAGCACTTTGCTCAATATGTGTGAACACCCGCAAGACGAGAAAATATGTTATTCACACGATGCCGGATCTATAAGAATAGAAGTAATGATTATTAAATTACATTCTGCTCTGATACTATTTATAAAATATTTTTAATATATTTTATATAGGTTAAGAAAAACTTTAAATTACATTAACTCTTCATTAAAATACAATAACTTTTTAATTTTACTCCTATTTAATATATACACCTTAAAAAAGACTATTTATACTATAATAAATGAAGGATAATATATTACTCCTCCGGTCTTTAATATAAGACTCAATTATTGAGTTAGTTTTGATCTTAAATACAAGACCCATTTTTTATATTTATCAATTTTTTTTAAATTACCTTTATGAATACTCCATGAAACATAATCAAGTAGAAGAAAAAAATGGGGTATTAAGAAAGATGATTATGGTATTTTAGGAAAAATTTGTCACATTTCTTATAATTAACTAACTTACCTAACTTTCTTAATCTAATCAAATTAATTAAATGAATCTTATATTAAAGATCAGAAAAGTATATTCATAGTACAATTTTAATGAATTGACTTATAAATTAGACAAAAAAAAAATTTCTCTCACCACCGGCCTCTTGGCCGAGTGGTGTGTGTGCGTGCGGGTTCGAGCCCGCTCCTTGTATCACCAAAAAAAAAAGTTTCTCTCTCTACTCTATAGATAGGACCAGAAAAGTACGTCATAAAATATTTGAAAAAAATACTGATATTTAATAATTTTCCTTAACTCTTAATAAATACCATTTTGTTCTTTATTATAAGTCACTTGTTTCCCAAACCTGCAAATCAAGAAATACATTAAATTAACCATTTTTTTTCATATTTACCCTGTTGAGAGAGAGATTAATTATTTTTTTATTAAATTAATAGGGGTAAAATTAAAAAAAATTATTAATTATACTACAAGTTAAACTTTTGAGGTACAAGTAACATATAATACAAGTAACATATAATAAGTAACAGAGTCGTAATATTTTTTTTTAAATCCCTATTTAGTTCGAAACAGATTTAGAAAACAGAAAAGAAAAATCATTCACACTGTCAGACAGAACAAATTTTTCATCTTGCTTAATATTGGCAACTATTTATTGTATTTCTAATTTCTTTGCTTTCCCATGACACGGTCTAATACGACACGCTGCACATTTCCTAACCTCGGCTCCAACCTGGGTTTAAAAAGACTCAATTGTCATTTCCCTCTGAACGATCCTTTTCCATGAATATAATTGCTGATTCGAAAGAAACGAAGTTCCCAATTGGCATTTTCCCTAGGCGTTCAATAAAGCAGTAGACTGAGCTACAACTTTGCGCCATTTGTTTTACCAAAACGAATGAAAAACAAATGCATGATTGCTTGCAATTCTAGGTGCTTATAGATTAGTGGGTCACTATTATGACTCACCAAAATTCGAAACCAATAGAATTTCACAACAGCCAAGAGCATATATAATTTCACAAAAGCAATTGCCAAGCGGCCAAGCACAGGAATAGCTGTAGAATATTTAGAGAAATATCTCATTCTTGATTACTTTCATGGCTTTTACTCCATTTTGGGGTCTTTCTGAAAATGATAGTGCCCACACCTACATGCATATTTCATTTTTGGCAACGTACTGTTCAATGACGCAGGACCCTGGGAGGGGTAAAGACATCAGAAATAGCATCATTTGGGCCAAGATCATTGATGGGAGGACGCTGTTTGTGGTGATTGGTTTCTGATTGGTATGCCATTGCCAGCGCCAAAGCCTGCAAATTAGGACAAGCACAAGAACACTGTCACGTGATAATTGAAGATATAAAACTTGCAGCTAAATATAAATTACAGCCATACTCATACAATGTGATCCTGGTCTGGGCGAGCGTAAATGCCGGTGGTGATGGTGGTTCTTCGCCTGCTGCTGCCAGCGGGTGGATTGGAGATGTTCTTGAAACCTGTTGGAACCACTATGACGGGTAAACCTACGAGATTTCCTAGGCAAACTTTCTCCCAGTCAGTCACATTGCCGATGAAGGCGTCGACCGTGAAACTCTCTCTTATCTCTTTTATTAGCTTTCCCCTTGCTCTTTGTGCCTGCAAAGAATAAAATGTGAAACCACGTAACAAGTATATACAGCCGAAAAATACCATGCTGAATGATTCGTGCTTACATGGGAGAATTATATTATTCAAGGATTATAGCTGCCATGAGAGAAAGACAAACGACATGAATTGAAGAATCCAAAGGTCATGGCACTTTGGTTCTTTCATAGTGCCATTATTTAGACCAAATATTTCAGTTGATTCAAGATTCTGTGATTTTACTTCACCCAGGTGTAACATAATATGTAAAAACAAACATTAGCTACCAGGCAGAAGATGCCAGGAAACTAAGATAGAGAGAACGAACCTGTATGTAATCCACAGCTGGGATTAGACGTGCACGGCGCAGTTCAGTAGGCCATTGGTCTTGCGCTTCATACACACTATCTAGGCCTGATCGTTGCCACTCATCAAAGTGTGCCAGCATATCAACATCCATTGTGAAATTTAGTATACCTTGAACAGAGTCAACTGTGTAATTCAGCTGAAAAGGTACCATCTTCACACCCTTTGATGCAAGAACATTAACAACCTATAATTGTTATCCCATAAGTATCTTCAGCTTACGTATTATACTGATAAAATATTATGTATAGAAATATCTGATACTAAACCTCATCTGAGACCTAGCGAAATTAAATGAACCTGAACTAACCTCCATTTCAGCATCATCAAGGTATCCAACTGTCAAGTTGGTAATGTCAACTGAGAAAGGATTATCAATGTGGCTCTCTCTTGAAGAGATATCATCTGGATCCTTTCCCCGGATAATATCCAGGACTATAGCACAATCAGTTGCACTTCTGCAGAAAGGGCCTAGCTTATCCTACAAGAATTAAATATTACAAGCAAGGTACAGCATTTATTGCATCTAATCACAGAAGAACAGGATAACATGGGTTGTACCAAGCTTTCTGATATGCTCATTACACCACTTCGACCAACTGTACCAAAAGTTGGGCGCAATGCTGTCACGCCACAACGAGCAGCAGGATAAGTGATGGAGCCAGCTGTTTCCGAACCAATAGCAAATGGAACCATACCTGTAATACAGTAAACAAAGTCACCTCACCGGAAAACACAAGCAATAAAAAAATCTTCTTAACCAGTAATTGATGGATCATATTCTAAGGATTGGATGAAACTTCTTAGGAATACCAGCTGAGGTGCTGGCAGCCGGTCCAGCAGATGACCCGGTGGAGTACTCCTCAATATTCCATGGATTTCTAGTTCTTCCCCCAAACCAGATATCGTCATATGCCAAAGATCCAGAAACAAGCTTTGCAACAAGAACAGCTCCAGAATCCTTTAGCCTAAATGAGGTAAGTCAGCAGCTCCTTCTTTTTCTAAAGATGCAGTGGCTACACATTTACATTTAGGAAAGGCATCGGTACCTCTTGTAGACCCAAGCTTCCTTGTTAATAACTTGATCTTTGAAAGTTTTTGAGCCCCATGTAGTTTTATAACTGGGAACTGATATTATATCCTTCAAACCATATGGAATTCCATGAAGAGGGCCTATCAGAAAACCCAATGTTATTTTAAATAAAAAAAACTGAAAATCGGTACATATACAACAAAATAATTCACATGCCAACTCTCTAGGCTTATAGGCTAAATTATAGCTCTGCCTCAAACAGGGCAAGGACTTTTGTGAGGTCAACTAACTTGTAAATCTTTTCTACCCCGTGGCCATAATTACTCAAATATTTTATCCTTTTTCAACTGATGTTCTTTATCCAGAATGTATTATCAAACATCTCGTTCAAGATGTAAGAACAGAAATCAAAAGGATCATTTTTCAATACCGGGAAATAAACTTGTACATTTCGTTATAAATTACAGTTGGTTAAGATGCAAGAGAGAATAGTCGAGTAATCATCACATTATATTGCTAACCTTTATGGAGTTGCATGGTAAAGAAAGAACAGAAGAAAATTGAACCACTTTGAAACATTCACTTGCTAGAAAAAGATGTCTACCAAGATAGACTCCTTTGGCAAGCAATTCATCAGCTTGTTTCGCTTGCTGGTGAGCCAACTCTTCAGTATAAGTGATCACAGATTCAAGAACAGGATTGAACCTGGTGTTATATTCAGATCACTTCATTAAGTAAGAAAACACACACCCACAAAATAAATGCCAAGATGTCAGTGTTCTCAGTACTACTCTTTTAGTCTCCGAAGGAAAATCTGTGTAAGCTCCAGAGAAGTGATTTGTTTTGTTCTAATGAGTTCTGCCAATTCAAGAACCTGGTTTAAAATCACAAAATAGTACAAGTCACAAATAACACAATATGGGTCAAATTCAAATCAGTATTCTAGTGGGGATGAATAACTTACAGTCATGAAGGAAATGTCTTCATCAGATTCTGGTCTCCGAGTACCAGAAACAGAAGGATAGTTAAATGTTTTATTCAGGGATCGATAGCCCCAGTCAGGATTGAAAACCAAAGCGGGTGGGTAATGGAGGCCTCCATTTTCAGAAGCCACAAGTTTCCGATTTGCTTGTATAATTGGGATACTGAGTTCACGTACACCCTCATCAATCTCTACAATCTAAGGTCAGCGAACATGAATTATTCACACTTCACATTCAGTCTTCATCACCAAGTAACACAGAAAGATCAAATGCACCAGTAAACGAAATGACCTGTTCATCATTGAAGAAGCTGGCATCGAGTAAACCTAATGAATGTCTGAGGCAAGAAACATCAGTATCCTTCCCTTTACCTTGGCATTTGTTCTTATGATCCTGATTGATCACACAAGGAAAGAATATCAAAACATATGTAATTCATCCAAGTATTAGACTACAATTCTTATTTTTCATTTCTGAACTTACGGCACCATCTCAATACTATAGCTGGCTCCGTGGTTCGTAATATTACTAATTAAAAGCATCATTAAAGCTAATGTTGGATGAAAAAGGGCAGAACCCACTGTAATAGTAGCACTATTTAGTACGGAAACCGAAGTGCTTTGAGACTAACCTGAACTATCTCACAGAACATTTTCCATATTCTTTTAAAGTTTCTCATTTGTGGCACATTTTGTCAAGACTACAAAGAAACATAGCTTCTTCTCCAAATAGAAATAGTTGCAGAAGAAGGAAAAGCAGACTACTTCCAAAAATAAATCCCATTTCAGGGCATTAAGCGTAGTCAACTGTAACTAACTCCAATCTGACGGAAATAAGAACATTCCACAGAAATGCAGGTAGAGACAATCAATAATTCTTTTTTTTTTTTTTCCTTCACAAGAAGTCTTTCAAGTTTTTACCATTATCGGAGAAGAGCGAGAAAATAAAAATTGGATTCGTCGGATAAAAAAGAGGAAAACAGAAATAATAATACTGCCATGGTTGTGGCGGTTGCGTTGGTAGGTGGATGATGAGGTGGCGGGCGAAGAGGGCAGAAGGAGGCATCAGAATACAGAAGAAGAACATGGCAACATAGCAAGGCAACAACGAACTGGACGGCGGGCGTGGCGACGCCGCCACGTGTCAGGCGTGGAAGTTGAGGAGGAGGACACTTGTCTCGCGGCATGGCTTCTTCCTCGTTCGATCGGTTTCAGACACGGAAGCCCTGGGGATTCGAACCCACTAATTGCTTTAAAGTTTAAACCCTCATAGTTGACTCCTTCGTCCTTTAGTCAACCACCCCAGCTTGATTCTTCGCTACATGAGCGATCTTACAAGGATGACACCTCGATGTTCAAGGACAAACACAATCTGATTTCTATCTGGGAGCAGAATACAAAATAAATTTATTTAAAAAATTTTGTTTCAACTTATATAAAATGTGTTTATAAATTATTTCTATCGTTTTGCCAAACAGGGTTGTTGTTGCCGATTTTTGTGCATATACTCTGTTAATCCTTTCTTTTCCCTCTTACTTGTAATAAATAAATTTAATTAATTTTCTGAACTTTTTTAAAAAAAATCTTAAAATATGAGTGTTGAATTTCAAAATTCTAAATCATTACTATATCTGTAAAAAAAATAATTACACTCAAAAAACAAATAATAACACATTTTTTAATTTTTGAAAATTTTAAAATTCAACTGTCTTTTTTTTCCCTAACCGTTATGAATTGGTTTGTTAAATTTTATGTTTAGAAGTGAAAGGATTAACACTTTTATACAAATTTATCTCAGCATATACTACCTCCTATCCTAATTACAAGACCTTATTTGTAAATTATGAACGATGTCTTATAATTAGAACCGAATGAAGTAGCATCTTTGCTATTGTTTTTTTTTTTAGGATATCGCTCAAAAAAACCGTAGAACTCTTGCTCGGAAGGATTAACTGCTTCTTCATTTTTTGACAAGTCCTGAATATATGACAGCCCTAGTTTAAGGAAAAACAGATCCTGAAATTTCAATCTCGTGTCATAGTTTTATTTTTTAGGCTTTTGTCTTCTCTCGTACCGGAAAACAAAACTATGTCTAAGAGTATATCCTGTCGTGGTGGAGAAATTGGCTGCACGGTTCTGCTGTAAGTATCTAACCAACATCCTGTTTGGGGGAAAAACCAACATCCTTTTGCTTTGTACTGTGCATTCGGTGACCAAGTTTTTTTTTGGCATGAAAATAAGTGTTCTAGGAAAAATAACTACAAAATATTCATTCAATTTCAAAATAATAAATAGATTATGCTGATTATTGTTATAAGGGTTGCTTCCTAAAAACTCGAGTCTATAATATCTCACTTTTATCTTTAAAGATTTTAGTATGGATCATCTAATTTAGATGTGAAGAAAAATAGAGAAAAGCTTATCATCTGAATAGAGAAGAAAAATAGATTTTAGTATGGATTATCTTTAAAGATTTTAGTATGGATCATCTAAATAATTAAACTGGCTGCCTCCCATTGAGCTCCCTTTGGGATCATCATCTTCTACAACATGGGACAGCTGTTCTCACTTAGCTCAAGCAATTTGTCTATTTGGTTATATATAAACAGAATTTATTAGTACTGAAAATTAAAAAAAATCATTTAATATAATTCTTAATTTACTACATGGATACTAGATATGAGCATATTTCTTCTCAGGAATTCAAACTGTAGTAATTGATCGTGTCGTGAAGGACTAATCATTTGTCTGAGATTCAACCCTGTAGGTAATTCTTGTTAGGTTCTAAATGAAGTAGAGGTCATAACTTAAGGTTAAAAAAAAAAACAAGGGCTCATAGCTTATTTTATTCCTGGGAGAAATGCTAATTGACATGCACAGACAAGGAGAATTAATTAATTAATTAATTTCACCAACTGTTCAGCTTAAACGACACCCGAGTGCTTCGCAATAATCCTGTAAATACACAGACAAGAAGAACAAATAAAAAATTAATTTCACTTACTATCATATTCAGCTTAAATGACATCGCCACTGTCCTGTAAATTGATTTTTTATTGATACTCCTAACCTGCTCAGTGTGAACGTTCTTCCCATTCCCACATTTGAACATTGCGCAGGAACCTAAAGTCCTAACTAATCTCAAAACTGTTTGATTAATTATTAATTTCTAATATTAACAGGTGATTAAGAACTTCCATGCATACAAGCCACTTGATTGTTATATATATACTACCTCCGGTCCTTAATATAAGACCCCGTTTGACTTTTAGTTTGATCCTAATTATAAGACCCCAATCCATTTTGTCTCTCATATTTATGCATTTTTTTTCAAGATAATCCTTCTAATAATGATAGTTCTAGCCAATACACTTAATTAGCAAGGATATTTTAGGAATGACAACACTTATTTATTACAAAAAACTAACCTAACTTACTTCCTTAATCTCTTCAAATTAGTCAACTGGGTTTTATAATTAGGACCGGAGGTAGTATTAAGAAAGATGATTATGATGTTTTAGGAAAAACGCATCATATTTCTCATAATTAACTAACCTACCTAACTTTCTTAATGTAATCAAATTAGTTAGATAGGTCTTATATTAAAGACCAGAGGAGTAGTATATATATAATTCATTAATAATTAATAATTAATCATTAAATACCTTTTCCGTGCCCATAGAGAAGAAAGTGATTGTTATAATAATAGGGCCGTGTTGATGCCGCCGTTGAATATCTAATCCATTAGGTTTAGGATTAGAGGAAGAAGCAGCTTGTTTTGTTTGGTTTGGGAAATATGATAACATTCCAGTGTTTTGTTTTTTTCTAAGCTTATCTCTCCCCATCCTCAATTTGTCATTCGCTCATTGATAGCTTCTAGACGACAGCTTCCTGAGCCTATTTTTATCGTTAGGTATTGAAATTTAATACTTTCCGATTTTTTTTTTTAAATGAAAGATGGAAAGAACCACGCAAATTATATATCGGCTTTAATTAATAATTATGTGAAAATGATGCCTTTGATTCTTAATCTCTCCAGTCCACGCCGCCTGAGAGATGAGCTTCTGCCAATACGTCATCAAGGACTTGTAAACACATTTATATTGCCTAGTCAATAACTACCCTTTAGTTATATGATTAACAATTTCATCCTCACTTCACTTGTTCCCCGTTGTATTGCAGTTTCACTAATTTTTATATGTTTCTTTTATATTTATGTCCTGCGTCGGAATTGGGATTAACATACACCCAACAAAAAAAAACACACACACACACACACTTTTTAAAACTGTACTATTAGCATGGATAGAGGAGTTGAATTATTATTTTGAAAAGGATTGAAGTTTAATTTTGTTGTTGAATATTTTTCAAACCCACTGCGCACTCTAAAATTAATGATAATGCAATGTTCGTCCCTCATGTATTAAAAGAAGTATAGGCGGAATTTGACTTATATCCTTTTAACTGTATTTTTTTTTTTTTAGTTGTTCCATCTTAGTGTAATAAAAAAAAATTTGGGGTAATTTTTCTATAATTTTGAAAGTGAAAATATAACTAATAGAAATTCTGGCATGCGTTGAAAGAGTCAAAGGTTTAGGAAGCATCCTGATCAGCATCACAGGTTCCTTTCCAAGAAGAAGTGGCAGGGTTGGTGTGTAAATTATATGGGCGCGTGATGATTTGTTACAGTCGTGGCCGTCAAAGTCAAACACCACATTGCCGTGTCCCATTCTATCTCTTTCTTTCTTTCTGAATTAAAAAACATGACAGGATAACCTTTTTGTTAAGAAATATCCAAAATTTTATAATTTTAGATTATGACAAATTAAAAAATAATTTTTATTTTAATTTCACCTGATTTATTTTTTAACTATAATTCTAATTAATCTAGTAATCTTTTTATATTAAAATATTTTTATCAAATTTCTCAAATATTTTGAACTCAATTAAATTAGACTATTGATGGTCTGCGTATATTATTGTAACCTTTTGCCAATAAATTTTGCATTACACATATCGATATGCCGTGTATATATAATTTTTTTAAATAAAATTTAGGTCGTTATCCAGTTTTTCGGAAAAATGAAAGGCCACCTAACCTAACCCGATCATAATCACTAATCAGTATATAAGACATTGTTACGTACTAAACTCCATTTCCATCTTCCTCAGAATATTCTGATCTCATAAATTTCCCTGTCCGAATTAATCCATTAATTAATTCCTCAGCTCGAAGAAGGAGAAAGAAGGCAAAAATGGAGGGTCTTCTGCCTTTAGTTTACAGGGCAGTGAAGAAAAGTCGAACTCGCCGGGAATACCAGCGTCTCCGATCAGTATCTACTCCTCTCATCAACATGGCCGAGATCCATTCTCGCAGTTCCGAGAGTCATCTTTATCAGTTTCAGACGCCGGATTCAACCCAGACGGTGTCTGAGCTTTATGCAGACAGCCGCAAGAATCATCATCACCGGCGGCACAAATCGATCGGAGATTTTACTTCCGGTGGGTTCTCGTCTTCTCAGCGGCACACAACCAGTGCTGCTCCGAAGCCTCTCGTCCGGTTTAGCAGTCACAGAAGAATGTTCTCATGTATTACTGCGTAGTGTAAGGTCCTTGCAGCTCAACTGGTGCTCCTTCAAGTTAATTAATTTATATAGTATGATGTTAATGAATTGAAGATCCATTATGATGGTTGCAATTGTTCAAGTGTAGATGTATATATATTAATTTGCTATGTTTCTTTCAAGAAGCTAAATTTGTCTGAGTGGTGTGTAATCATAAAAAGATAGCCTTGAATAATTTTGTTGACATTGTTCAAGTTTCTTCCTATCGTTTTGAAGCTCTTTTCTTTTCTAGCTAAGGTACGTATGAACATATGTTGGAATACAGCTTCTCTCCACGGGTTGTATCAATTATGAAATTAGAAAGAAAATGATTATACGAATTATGAAAAATAATCCTTTTATTTAACAGATGATAGAATATATGTGGATAATATATTTATATATGCATGTATGCAAGAAAATGTATATTATTGTAATTTTCTTAATCTGTTTTAGAACATTTTACTTCGATCAATTAAAGTTGCCTTAAAGGGCGTTTTGGGAGTGGCTCAGCTGGTAAAATGGAATTGACCGAGGATGGCTAATAATTAAAGTTCTGAATAATTGTCCAAAGATGAACGCTTTAAGATATTATCGTGCAGACAAAGGCAAAAGCCAGAAAAATAGTTTAAACGGAAAGTCAAAAGGAGATAAATATTTTGTAGTACTCCTCTAGTCCTATTCATAGGGCAGAGAGAGAAGGTATTTTTTATCTTATTTACAGGACACTGAAAGAAATTTTTTATATAGATGTATAATTTTACCCCTCATTTATTATTGTGTTGATTTTGTTATATGAGGTATAATGTATATTAAATTGGAATAAAGTTGAAAAGTCATTAAATTTTAAATGAGAGTTAATGAAGTTTAAGATTTTCTTTAATCTGTGTGAAACATACTGAAAGTGCCTTATAAATAAGACCAGAGGAGTATAATATATGCGGTCATGTTACTTTATTTTGGAAAAGGGCATAAAACACTCTGGTAAAAAGTTATTGGATGATTAATTATTTTATTGGATTACCATTAAATTTTGTAAAAATGATTATGCAGTTTCATATAAGTAATTAAATCATAAAAAAGTTTTACGGTAAGTCAGTAATATATGTTGTGTATGCAAAGGGGTGTGTCAAAAGTGAAGTCCCACATTGCCCAAGAGAGAGGGAGCTCAAGTGTATAAATACTATCACACTTTATTGGGCTTGTAAATGGGCTAGAGGAGAAGGAGGGTCTCGCGCACACAACAACAGCCCACCAGGAGGGAAACGCAGTTGAAAACTAGCGATTTCCCCCTGCGCGTGAATTAGAACAGTACCGGGCACCTTTTGTAAATCACTTTTGCAAAATTAAACTATAAAATAGTGTTAGGAGAGCTTATCAGAAAACCCTTCTTTTGACCGTTTATTTTTGTAACAGCTGAAGGTTATTGAATGTTGGGAGTTTTCGAACCGTCATTGATTCTCCATTAATCCTCAAACCGTTTCTCATGGATTAATGCCTGGTAACGTCTGACATTTATTTCTTAAACGTACCCAACGTTCATAACCGACGGTATAATTACAGGTTAATGCAATAACGTATGAAACTGATAAGTTAATCGTGTTTATGATGGTGCCCAACGGTTAGGTCCTCGAGGCCTATATAAAACGGTCCAGGATAGTGTGTTCTGCACCCCGCTCTTGAGCTTTCGAGCATCTGTTCCTCCTCTGCATTTCCCTTCTTCCCTCTTTGTGTTTCTGTGGTGCTGGGTTACTGTATTTTTCTACTGTTCTGTCACCCTGTTTCCTGCAGGAAGGGTTCGTTTAATCCTGGGGAGTGCCGCACTCACATTTACCTACGGTTGCGGAATAACTCTTAAGGACAGTGTCTGCCGGCACGACTCGGACCTAGCTGATACACAACTCCAGTTTTCTCTACAATATAAACATGTTATCATTTCTTAGGTAAAAAATTGTCACTTTATTGTGAAATTTTTAATGATTAAATTGTGTATTTGAACTGCACAGTAATTTTTTGAAAAAGAATTTCCCACCAGTCGGACGGAGATTAAAAAGGGCATTAATTTCCACGACATTTTGAACAAACTCATGAGAAGCAAGTGGTATGCGCTTGAAAAGTATTGATGCGATTTAGATTTTAAATGTAGGACTCATTATATTATAAAATGAATTTTATATTTAGGATAATAATATTTTTCATTATTTTGATCCAAAAAAATTCCACTATGTTGCTTTAAGAAAAATAATGAAGAAATGAAGTCATGTTAAATAATTAACTTTTTTTATGGTCATACAACAATGTTAGCTAGCATGCTTTATAGCTTATACTAATATCACACTAATTGAATAAAAACACAAAATATTCATTTTAAATATACATACTGAACTGGATTAATTATACGGGGACGAAACACTTGTTGACAATAATTAGTTACTGTAGGTTTGTCCATTCCAAGGTCGTAATTCAAATGATAACGCAATTGACAGCGCAATGGAACATAATAACGTCATTTAATGTTAAATATATGTCTTCTTAATTACGTTAGCACTCACGTAATCAGATGATTTTATTATACCCTTGGATTTTCATTATTATTTTTTTGTTTCCTTTGATTTCCAACGCTGATCCAACCTTCTAAGAGGGTAAGAGGCCGCTAGCGTGCGTGTGTAAAAGAGTGTAACCTTGGATTTTTGTCATTCATCCATTCATAAAATGCCAAGGAAGAGATGATTTTTTTTTAATTGTAATTAATTATAAGAAAACTAATCCTTTCGTTCAATGCAGTGTAAATTATATTATAAAATAAACTTTACATTTAAGACTAAGAGTATTTTATAGGTACTTATAATTTTTCTCAAATTTTAAGTTGGAATTTATAATGGACTAACATTGCTAATAGAGTAAAGTTTAAACAATTTAATCAAGAAAGAAATGATCCTTAATATAAGAGCTAGTTGACTAATTTGAGTAGATTAAGAAAATTAGTTAAGTTAGTTATTTGTAATAAATGAGATTATAGAAGTGTAATTTTTTTATTCATTCAAATGAGATTTGAATTAAAGATTCAAAAATTAAGAAGACCATATAAAAATTTAAATTTATTTATTTATTTCTCTATTTAAGCCCTCAATTAACGTATTATTTAATTATGATATTTTCTATTTAATTCAATACATTCAAACCCCAATTAAGATATCATTTAAACTCAAAATTAATTATTAATTCCTTCATTTGACTCTCAAATTGAAATCCCATTTAATAATGATACTCTTCATTTAATTCAATATACATAAATCCCAATCAAAATATTATTCAAATCTTATCAATTAAATATATTCGGATGCCTTCATGTTATACCCGACCCGTTTTAAAACGAACTGGGTATTACAAGTTTTCAAGAATATAATTGATACCAAATTAAAAATTAAGAAAAATATAAATACATGTAACAGAGTAAATTGTGGTAAGATATTTAAGATCAAATTAGATCTTAGGATAAGAGGTAATAATTTTTTTCATGATATTCACGACAAAATCGCGCAACATAGTCGGTCATATGCATTTTGGCTGACCATAATAATGGGCATCATGGGTTGAAAATTCCCTTTTAACAATTAGAAGTGTTTTACATTCTTTCCCACAGAGTAACAACTCAAGTTTTGAGTTTTTGCTGGAAAAGATACTCATATTTAATACTACTTTCGATTTTAATTATAAGAGCTTGTTGACTAATCTGAGAAGATTAAATAAAGAAGTTAAGTTTGTTATTTGTAATAAATATGTGTTGTTTTTCCTAAAATATCCTTACTAATCAAGTGTATTGGCTAGAACTATCATTGTTAGAATGACTATTTTGAAAAAAAGAAGCATAAATATTAGAGACAAAGTGGATTAGAGTCTTATATTTAGGACCAAAATAAAATCAAATAAGATTTTATATGAAGGACCGGACGTAATATTAACAATGTCTTGAATATTGCCTCAGAAAAAGACTTCTGCAGTCCAACAGGAAGCATAATTAAAGGGGAAAAAGATAGAAAAATGCACCTCAAACTCCAAAAGCCCAGAAACGTCCGCCCAATTCCACAAATCCCATTTTGGTACCATGAGACCAAATTGGGATTATTATGTGAAAGGAAAAGACCACATTGCCCTTCATTTTAAATATTATTTTTAAAATATCACAGCCCCTACTGGCCGGCCGGTCACCGGACCTCCGGCAGCGGCGGTCACCGGAGCTCCGGCGACCAGCCGACAATTGGTCACCGGAGCTCCGGCGGTCGGAATTTTTTTTTTTTGAAAATTTTTACAACTTCAATATAACGGTTAACAACTTTTGTAATGCTATTCACAACTTCAGTATAGCAATTAATAACAGCTTTTCTGGGAAATTCAACAAACTCCGGCGACAGGAAACAATTATTTTGAAAATTTTTACAACTTCAATATAACCGTTAACAACTTTTGTAATGCCATTCACAACTTCAATATAGCAATTAACAACAGCTTTTCTGGGAAATTCAACAAACTCCGGCGACCGGAAATAATTTTTTTGAAAATTTTTACAACTTCAGTATAGCGGTTAACAACTTTTGTAACCCTATTAACAACTTCAATATAGCGGTTAACAACAACAAACTCAAGCGACCGGAAACAATTTTTTTGAAAATTTTTACAATTTCAATATAACGGTTAACAACTTTTGTAAGCCTATGAACAACTTCAGTATAGTGGTTAACAACAGGTTTTTGAGTTTGTTAAAGGCATTACTGAAGTTATAAAAAAGCCACTTTTTGAATTTAAAACTTGTTGTTAACTGCTATATCAAAGTTATTAACCGTTATATTATAGTTGTAAAAATTTTCAAAAAAACGTAATTGTGAACGTTATACTGAAGTTGAAAATTTTTACAACTCCAATATAACCGTTAACAACTTTTGTAATGCCATTCACAACTTCAATATAGCAATTAACAACAGTTTTTTCTGGGAAATTCAACAAACTCCGGCGATCGGAAACAATTTTTTTGAAAATTTTTACAACTTCAGTATAGCGGTTAACAACAGGTTTTTCAGTTTGTTAAATGCATTACTGAAGTTATAAAAATGTCACTTTTTGAATTTAAAAACTTGTTGTTAACTGCTATATCAAAGTTGTTAACCGTTATATTGGAGTTGTAAAAATTTTCAAAAAAACGTAATTGTGAACGTTATACTGAAGTTGAAAATTTTTATAACTCCAATATAACCGTTAACAACTTTTGTAATGCCATTCACAACTTCAATATAGCAATTAACAATAGCTTTTCAGGGAAATTCAACAAACTCCGGCGATCGGAAACAATTTTTTTGAAAATTTTTACAACTTCAGTATAGCGGTTAACAACTTTTGTAACCCTATTAACAACTTTAATATAGCGGTTAACAACAGGTTTTTGAGTTTGTTAAAGGCATTACTGAAGTTATAAAAATGTCACTTTTTGAATTTAAAAACTTGTTGTTAACTGCTATATCAAAGTTGTTAACCGTTATATTGGAGTTGTAAAAATTTTCAAAAAAACGTAATTGTGAACGTTATACTGAAGTTGAAAATTTTTACAACTCCAATATAACCGTTAACAACTTTTGTAATGCCATTCACAACTTCAATATAGCAATTAACAACAGCTTTTCTGGGAAATTCAACAAACTCCGGCAACCGGAAACAATTTTTTTGAAAATTTTTACAACTTCAGCATAGCGGTTAACAACTTTTGTAACCCTATTAACAACTTCAGTATAGCGGTTAACAACAGGTTTTTTCAACCGCTATATTGAAGTTGTTAATAGGGTTACAAAAGTTGTTAACCGCTATACTGAAGTTGTAAAAAATTTTTAAAAAATTGTTTCCGGTCGCCGGAGTTTGTTGAATTTCCCAGAAAAGCTGTTGTTAATTGCTATATTGAAGTTGTGAATGGCATTACAAAAGTTGTTAACGGTTATATTGAAGTTGTAAAAATTTTCAAAAAAATTGTTTCCTGTCGCCGGAGTTTGTTGAATTTCCCAGAAAAGCTGTTGTTAATTACTATATTGAAGTTGTGAATGGCATTACAAAAGTTGTTAACGGTTATATTGGAGTTGTAAAAATTTTCAAAATAATTGTTTTCGGTCGCCGGAGTTTGTTGAATTTTCCAGAAAAGCTGTTGTTAATTGCTATACTGAAGTTGTGAATAGCATTACAAAAGTTGTTAACCGTTATATTGAAGTTGTAAAAATTTTCAAAAAAAAAAATTCCGACCACTGGAGCTCCGGTGACCAATTGTCGGCTGGTCGCCGGAGCTCCGATGACCGCCGTTGCCGGAGGTCCGGTGACCGGCCGGCCAGTAGGGTCTGTGATATTTTAAAAATAATATTTAAAATGAAGGGCAATGTGGTCTTTTCCTTTCACATAATAATCCCAATTTGGTCTCATGGTACCAAAATGGGATTTGTGGAATTGGACAGACGTTTCTGGGCTTTTAGAGTTGGAGGTGCATTTTTCTGTCTTTTTCCCTAATTAAAGTTGGGATTTTAATTACTCAGACCAGGATGACGTGGCATATTCCAGCTTTTCAAGTGGAAATGAACGTGCCGTGAAGACTTGGTAAAGTCCTCCATTGTTTTTTTTTTTTTGTACATATTTACAAATTGCATTTGAACAGACGAAGTGGATTTCCATGATGGCCTTTGGCCTGTATAGCAATCTCAGGAGTGCTCTTGTGTGTGTGTGTGGGGGTCGTGTGAATGGCATGGAGAATTATAATACCGGGTTACGTACACCTACAAAAGTCCTTATAGTATAATTTATTGTACAACTTACTCTATAAATTAGATTTTATATTTAACATTAGAAGTGGATATAAAAACTAATTTGTTACAACTTACATTATAAACTAAGTACAACTTACATTATAAACTAAGTTTTATGTTTAGGGGTAGTGTCATGTTTGGAATTTGTGTGAAGATTTTAAAGTGGTCCTGGCGCCAATTTTTTTCCCCCAAGTTTTTATGAAAAACCTGACAAAATTATTATACGCGTGAATTTTTTTTTTTAAATATCGGGCAAGATTTTTCTGACGTGACGCAATTTTGCACTTCATTTGGTGTGAAGAGAAACAAAGGAATAAAAATTTATAATAAAAATAATTTTAATCTTAGCATTAAAAGCAGTTTTTTAAATTAATTAAAAATTAAACAATAAAACTTCTCTATCTTATTTTTATCACTACTTTTGATTTTTAATATAAGAACTAATTTGATTTTTAATTTAATTCTAAATATAAGACATCAATCTACTTTGTTTTTTATATTTATTTATTTTTTTAAAATAGTTTTTATAGTAATTATATATATTAAATGTTGCATTACATGATAATTCTAATTAATACACATAATTAATAAAAATATTTAAAAAATATTTATTTATTATAAATAATTAATTTTTAGTTCTTACTATTAAAGACGTGCTGTAATATTATTATTTTTTTGAACGGGGGCTCGGGTCCCGAACGGGGCCACGGCCTCTGCCCTTTAAAAAGGGAGTGACGCATGACGATGGCATTTCCATTTGAACTTTGGAGCAAACAGTTGCGACAATTTTTCGCGCCAAATCAGAGAGCCGGTGACATCTTGGAAGAAACGAATGGTGCAGGTGTGCTTCATTCTGGACCTGCGGAGCTTGGCTCCTCCATTGCTTAGAGACCTGAAGCAGGTACTACAAAAGAAGCTGCTCTCCCAGACTCCATCTCAAAGTGCTTTTCTGCTTTAGTGCTCAAGCATCTCATAATCGACTGTACGAACAAATCAATAGGATTTTCTCTAATACTTTAATGGTCTGAATTTCAATTCTCAGTCATTGCTTCAACTTTCTAACTTCTACGCCGTTTCAAATACTTCCTCATCGCCTCGTCGGAAATCGAACTCTCCCTCAGATAAGATCGGTCTGTGCTACGTCTTTAAAAATCGATTATCTTCTGCTGACGAGGTATTGGTTCCGTTGTACAAGTTATAATTATTTTCTTTTATGAACATCCGATTTGAACTATTAATTCGAAGTACGCAATACATGGTTCCTGCGATCCGTATGAGCGAGAGAGTGAATCTGCGTGTAACGCAGCTGAAGGTCGCCTATAATCCCAGAGGAAGCTTCAATCTACACGATTTCCACCATGCTGTTAACAGCTTGCCCTCCGATGCCTTCCTGCCTGATAATGATAACAATTACGGTGCGTTCTCTCTCTTTATATCTCTGGTTTGAAGAAACGCGATGATTACTTGGCTGATTATTTTCAGATGTAATGCTTTCAACTGTTTTGAGTGATCAAGTATTGTACTCCTGGCAAGGTAAAGATATTGAGAGAAAAGCGATAGTCATAACTTCATTCTTGCCTGAAGATGTAGATTCTACAATGCAAGAATGCCTCATGGTGGGTCAGTGATTGCATGAATTAAGTTAAATGGTAATGGAAATAATTCCTTTTGTCTAGCAATCCAACGGCTGTTCTGTCTTTTTCCAGGATGCTGCAGATAGATGTGTTTCGGTTGATTTTGCAGTATTTCAGCAGAAGTCAAGCCATCTAACTGATACGCGTGAAAACATAAACAACTTCCGTCGTTGCATTTCTCATATTGAGAACTGCTCATTCCAGACTTACATCCCTGGTTAAGTACTCTGTCAACATCTAAAATCTGTTATTGCTTTTTGGATTTTGACAACTAATCTTTATATTTTTTCGATACTGAAAGGAAAAAAAGAGAGAGAGAAGGTACAAGTCTCTTGTTGAAGTGCTTAATTGTTAATATTTGAGTCTGAAATTTCTGGAAAGCTTATAAATGATTGCAGATTTCAGAGTAATGCACAGTCTTGTTAAAAGATGGCTTCAGGTTTTACAAGATGACACGGAGGAGCCACTCCAAGCACGCCTCGTTTTTAAAGAAAATCTATTAGATTCTGTGAACCACATATTTTGTAACCTGTATGCAGCTGCCATTCCAATCACCAATGGCTTTAGTCAATGTCAGGTAATGTGGTACTCACAATATTCTTCCTCATTAACTAATCACTCCAATTTTTG
Organism: Neltuma alba; assembly: GCF_004799145.2. Lineage (NCBI taxonomy): Eukaryota > Viridiplantae > Streptophyta > Magnoliopsida > Fabales > Fabaceae > Neltuma > Neltuma alba. Next base: position 42,914 of record NW_021633453.1, read on the forward strand.
GCTAATGTATAAATCCATTCGTGTTCAAAGTAGCATGTCTGTGTTGGTTTTTTGAACTAAGACACACACGTAGTTACCTGAATAAATTTGGACATACTAATGTATAAATTCATTCAAGTGACTTAATTCTTTCACTTTCAGAAATTGCCTTAAGTGATTCCTTCAATGGCGGTAATTTTTTCCTAGATTCTTGGAGCACTCCCTTTTTTTAATAACTCTCTTATTTTCCTCAAATGGACAAATCCACGGATTGTTCTAGGAACTCATTTCTAGACCATTGATGTTCTCCATATTTCATAAAGTTGGTCTTAACTCTTAGGAACATTTTTATCAAGAGTAATTTTAGATTTTCACAGACTTTTATGCTTGCCAGTTTATTAGACATAATATGTTAAGGATTTACAATTGATCTCACGCTATAAAAGATGCAAGATCAGCATAATACTAAATAAATATTTTATCATATCTAGACGATATACATTGCATTTAAGCCATTGAGTATGCATATACTCGGAGCATTTTACTGCTAAATTTTGTATTTCCATCTATCCAGAGGAAAATTAATTCCGATGATTATATTTTCTTTTACTTTAGGCAGATTAAGGACACTATACTTTTCATATCTTCAATGAGATGAGCTCCATGTTCTAGTACAAACAGCCATAGCTAGAGCATAAGGGTAAAGATGTCTTGATAATCTCATAGAATCTAGTTAATGTACATTTTGTATTGTTACTTTCATTGTTGGGCTGGTTTTAAAATAATTATGCCAATTAATTATTCTGCATCATTTATCTTGAAATTACATATAATTCAGCCGCTATATCATTTTGATTTTTTTAAGGTGAAAAAGAGAAGCATTAATTATGGGAATCTTATAGACATGCAGATGTCATGGCATGCTGTTAGGAGATGCTGAAACAACCAAGTTCAACAGAATTTCTTGTCCAGTCACAGGCCGCAATCTGGAAGCATATGATGTTGTTGAAAATTCTGTTCGGGTTGGGGACAATACAGTTCTGTTTCTTCCATCATTCCATTGTTCCCTGAAGCTTCCGCAAATTAATTCACGAATTGACGTAGCAGTTATCAAGAGGACAAGCTTGGCTTCTGTTAATGAAGGTAAATATAGCCTTTGGCATTTTATACACATCTTCAGAATCAGAGCATTGTTCTGCAAGGGTGCGTGTTTTCTATTTAAAGAAAACTGCAATATCCCCGTGGAGCGGTTGATGAAGGTACTTCGTCTGATAGACTGATTGAACAAACACTATGGTCTTTCTAGAAATCAAAGTAATATAAATTACATGATATATATCCTGTTCGAAGGGAGTTATGTCTGATTCACTGGAAACGAAGAAAATATCTTTCAATGGGTTTCCGACAAATTTATTCCTAGTATTTTGGCATCCCTGATATTTTTATTCTAAATGCCTTTGTGGCTTACCATCTATTTACCCTCAAGCAATGCTAGTTTTGCACTTTAATGCAGGTCTGATAATGGGGGCTTCCTTCTTTGTGGTTCCATTCCTCTGTCATGTGATTGAATCTACTTCAGATGATGCTGACCAGTCGGACTTGAATTCTCTAGGTGTGTACTAATCCTCAATTGAATTCCCTCTTGAATTCCAATTTAACAATGTTGGCATCACACGAGGGCGTGACATAGTTGTCCGAATTTTTCTTCTCCAATAACCAATATACGTTTGTCAAAAGTTTTTCACAAGATATAAGTTTCTTCCATTATTTTAATTATAGCTATAATTTGACAGTTTTTCAAGGCCTTTCTAGTGTTCTGCACTCGATGGACCAAGGTTTGATATGCTCTTCGAATAGTGATTTAGAAACAATGACAGAGGTTCCTTTCCGCTGCTATTACATTCTGCAGCCATCAGATAACGGGCCAATGCTCCTTAGGGTAATCACTAGGCCTCTCTTGCTCTCAATAATTGTTTCATGATATCTTTGATAGCATATATACTGTATGGCTCATATACCCTGATGACGTTTTGTTGTCCCCTTTTAGATCCGTGTAAGTGTAACCAATGTCCATAAACATGCAGCGTCTTGCAGGTGCAGAAGAAGTATTACGAGTTCCTGATAATCGATTGGTTAGCTCATCCGCCAATAAGGAAATTGAGAATTCTGTTGAAGCCTGTTTGTTGAAGGTTCGATTTAAACATTTTTAAGATGTCTGTCTGCCCCCCACCCCGCCCCAACACAAGCATTTTCTTTGCTTTCCTTTTCCAATGACAGTTCGATGCACACATATACCATGCGATATTTTTGGTCCAAAAAAGAAACCGCAATGTAATATCGACGTTATTCCACCAAGATCCACTGTAGAGTGTCTGTGTCTAAGGCGGGAAATTGCATTCTGCCTTCTTTTATTTTTATTTTTCATGTTCCGCTGGGAGCTTCATGTGTGTGTGTGTGTGGGTGAACTTATCTAGAGGAATTTTGGTTGTTCTGTGAGTTTTTGAATCTCACATAGCGGGACCAAGGTCTTTTTTAATTATCGGAGTCCTGGAATGGTGCATTTATCACTTTCTGCTAATTACTGATGGAATTAACTAAACAAAACAATACCTATTGAGCTTGAATTATACTAGTATTGATTATGTTCCTAGAAATTTGTAACGTGTCAGGAAAATTATGCATGTAGATTGATCTAGCGCACTATGATCCCTTGCTGCATGAAAGAGGCTTTCATCAAAAGCTAAACTTGCTTGTCCGAGAAAGCTTGCAGTTCGGGTTAGTGAATTTCTCCATCCATTTTGACATGTGCCAGCTAATGAGCTTAAAAATGCACTTGAACATGAATGGCCTCTTAAAAAAACAGTCTTTTCTTCTTAAGAAAATAATAAAAATAAGAAGAATCAAAGGCCTGCATTTAAGAGCAAATGCTGCCCGGTATAAAAACAGATAATATATTTTCTGTGGATGGACATTTACTGCATTGTTAAAGAATTGAACTCGCATTCGCAACTTTTCCGAAGAAAAAGAAGGCCTAACACCATTATACGCAAATTCTTTCACACAGTGCTATTGATATTTATCATTATCAATCATTGTAGTGTGTAGCGAAACCAGTTCCTCAACTAAATATTCTCAGTTCCCTCCACATTCATTGATTGTATTCTATTGTAGGTCAATATTTCCTAAAGAGGGAGACGCAGCCGTTGATGCAAACTCAGGTGAAAAACCATCTTTAGAAATGACTGGGAAAGCAGAAACAACCTTATTTGTGGACGGAAAATGCTCGGCATGGGATCTTACAACCCAAGAAGACAATACCATCGCCTGTATTACTAAAGAATGGGAGCAGTTGGTCGTAAACGAGGACCCTAATAAGATGGATTCTCCATCTTGTATGCGCAAACCCAAGTTGGATAAAAATTTGTTTCGACACGTGATTGTAATAGGCAGCTAGATAGAGAAACTTCGAGGATTTTAGAGAGATTGGAGGTTCCAAGACCACTAAAAGCAAAGTCGGTGTCTCCTGTTTCAAATACAACCATGATGAATACAAGTGTGCCCACAAAGAAACCTCTCATACCATTCCACCAGCCAGTTCAAGCTACAGAATCAGTCTCTATTGGCAGCCAGCTAATGAAACCAAATTTCCAAAGGCTGAAAAGGAAACATAAATGAAAAGAAGGTTGCCGCCCATGCGTTGCTTGAATAAAAATGATTCAGAAGTCAATAAGGTCAGCACGCATTGCTCTTTTTCTCTTTTAAATTTCACGTTTCAAATTATTTTCTGGACAAATTTTGTGTCGGTCGCTGCACTTATGGATCTGTTTTACTAAATGCTAGAGGTGTGAAGGTTCTTGATAATTTCAGTTCATTTGTTTATTAAAATATACTACAGATTTAGTTTAAGAGTTGAATTCTTTCTTGAGATAATTTTGGGTGTAGAAGCAGCAATATTAGATGGGGTTGAACAGTAATGAAAATCTTATGACAAATTATTTGTAAAAGACAAGTATATCAATCTAATTATTAAAAAAAACGTGGAATGCGGTCATAAATTTGGCCATAAAATATAAATGGAAATAACAAAGCTCCTTTATGATTAATATTTTTTTTTTGGGGTACCTTTAATTCCACTCTTCTTGATAGGTTAGGTTCGGTAGTATGTTTGACTTCTTTGCTTAGACGATTGGCAGGTGGGCCATTTTAGTTTTGTAAGGTAGTAGAAATGCATCATACGTGCAAAGCATAGCGGTTGTTGTGGATAGAACTGAGGGTGACGTCAACACGTTTCTTTGGTTTTGTTTTTGTTTTTTTTTTTTTTTTTTTGCCCCAACGGAAACACCCCAAAAGAAGAGTACAAGGAAAACCATTTGCCAATTGAATCCACGGCAACAGTATGAGGAAGCTTTGCGTGCACACGCGCACAAACATTATGGGTCTATAAAGCGTGTTTGGTTGGAGCCTCTAAATTGAAAGGTCTGGATAGGAATACTTTGGAAGAACTCGCTTTCTATGAGAGATAAACCCAAGAAAGGAATGAGTACTTGCTCAAATCTGATTGAGGAAGACAAAGGGGTTTACCAATAAACTGACAACGAGTGCAGATAAGCATCGTAGAATTTATTTCTTTCAAGTAGTTAGAGGAAAATTCCATTCTAATTGTAAATATATTACTTATATGTAAAATAAAATCCTTAATCTGGTTCGAAAAGAAATTTAATTTGGACAATTAAGATGTGACCATAATTATAATTAAAAATACAAAATAAGTACTATGTTGGATCTAACATTCAAGCAACACTCTTCATCTAGATTCGGGAATTAATTATTAATTTATTAACTAATTCCCAATCACAAGCAGAGGATATCATTTGATAGCCTTAGATGACGAAAAAAGACCTTAGTCGGGTATATTCCGATTGCTATATGCTCCGTATCCGATTTCGCCCAACCCCTTGTTCTCTTTGCAGGGACTCCAAGCCTCCAATCTCTTTCGCAGAATTGCTATTTGGAATTGTTTCCGTAGTACTGTAGTGACAGCACCCACATACGCATCACGCTGACGCACTGATGCCATAGTCATCCAACCACGCACCTTTTGATTTAGGCGGCCAACTCACAGCTTTGTTTATTAATCCCACATCTTCCTTGGTTACAATATTATGATAAAGATTACAAAGAAATATACACCATCACAAAAAACTGTACACTGAGGTAGTAGCCCATCATCAAGGAGAAGGACCAGATCATTCCCACAGCTCTCTTTTAGAAATTCTCTTTATGGAAGTCGAATTTCGTGGTTGTCTTGTGAGAGAAATCCGAAGCTAATTGGCGAAGCTCTACGGTGAGCGCCTGAATTCCACAGTAAAACACCCCTGCATGAAGCGTGTTTTTGTTAGTTCGCAGACATCAATCCTTTTGGATGTTACTTTCTGCGCTATCTATCTTTGCTTTCTAGCACTTCAGTAATATAATAATAAAAAATTATGACTCCGCGGAGATAAAGCTGCTTTGATTAAACAAAAGGATCTTTGGAAAAAGGCGAAAAAGGTATGAAATTATTGAAGTATTATTAATTAAAGACTTCGACATTGTGAAAAGAAGCTTTGGTTAAAGATGTGGGAACTCACCAACCCGGGCTTGTGGATGAGCAAGCGCAATGCGCTTGTACACACTACGCCAATTGGGTTTGGCAAAGTGAGTCATGACGCGAGTGCCAGAGACAATGTCCACGCCATTCTTTGCGTGGTTTAGAGACTGTAGCATAGCGATAAGAGCAGAGCGTGCGTCACCCTCTTCATAGACACTGGTGCAGTAATTGTGGAGCTCAATCACTCCACGATGGTCTGCTTCAGCTGCCTCATTCATTACCCCTTTGAACCAGTCAAAAGAACCTTGTTCTCTAGTCACCCAGTAGAAGTAGGCCTTTCTAGTTTTGAACTCACTGTGCCCAGCTTTCCTGTGTTGGGATTTGCCACTTGCTCCTTCCTCTAACGCCATCTCCTCCTCTTCTTCCATCGCCTTGTAGTTATTAACTATGTCCTTCACTATACTGATCATTGGGGTAGCTCCAATTCCTAATCCCACTAGTAAAACCACCTCATACTTCTGATAGTCTTGAGCTGGTGCTCCATATGGTCCATCAATCAGAACTTTAGGAAGAGAGCTGCGTATTGTAGTCATAAATAAAATAGAACCTGTCAAGTCTACAAAAATCTTCAATGCTTAGTAATAGCGTGTGGAAGCTTAAATTTTAAATGGCTTCAGTAGGTTTCACTAATCAAGCTACTGAACCTAACTTAAATTAGCTTGCATGATTGAGTGGGATGACTACTTAGTGCTTACCCTTTCATGCCAAAAAATTCAACTGGCATCTTTATCACCTGGGTTGCGTAAATGTCTGGATTACAATGATATGGTTATAATATTGTTTTGGCCACTAAGGTATAAAGGTGGTCCCGGGAATGCATGCAAGATCAGTGCTACCCAAAAAGCACAACCAACCAAATTTGGATCTTTTAGAAGCAGAATATGCTTAAACCAGTAATCGAGTTCAAACTAAAAGTAGAATTGGATAGGAGCAATCCATCCACAGCTTCAATTGTTGGGTTCATTATCCTAAGTGTGACCGCGAATTCCAGTTCGTGAGTTGACAAGTGAAAGCACAATACTTTCACCAGCACGCCACATTTTCACTATCCTAGTTTCAATAGATCTTTTGTGCAATTCCAGACAATAGTTTATGCTTTTGAGCTGTAATGTAACTATCTAACAGGGACTACTTTTTTATAGAAATGAATACTTTGGGGAAGTAAATTTTCTCTCTCGAGACATGCCTTACCTTGGAATGCTATCTCCTTGCATGCATTCAGCTCTTAGAAGTCCACTCTTCCCATCTGGGGGAGGTCGGCATGCCTAAAAGGAACCAAAGCAAGAACTTGAATAATTATAGAAATTTTCACTCAAGAAAAAGCATTGAAACCAGACATCACCTCTGAGAATTTTGCTTTTAGGCTCCGAGTCCAGTCACCTGCTGTTCGAATATGAACACTGAGGTAGTCATCACCGGGGGCTGAGGTTATGGAGAACGGATGCCTGAAATCCAATAGCACTTGAGGAATTAGAGTCTGGGAAAACAAACAATAGGGAAAGGGAAATGGAAAGTGGAAGTGATCCTAACCCCTTGGGGGTCTCAGACTATGTTTTCTTCAGTACATACCATTCAAACGGAGATACAGCAGCACAATTGACAAACATGAATTGTCCACTCCTGTATCTAAACCCATGAGGCTTTGACATGTAAATTGCTAACACATTTCCAGGATAAACAGCCACCTTCAAGTTTGGCATTGAAATTGCAGTGAGACAATATCTCTAAATCTTTTACTCATAGGCTTAGCCAAAAGAAAGGCCTCATTTTCTTTAGGAGTAACTGGATTTTCAATATTTGATAATTACCTTTAATATTCTCACAGGCTTGATGCTCGATCTGAGTGCTCTAATCAACCTTTCCAATACATAGATGATTATAGGAATAGCCAAATACATCCAGGTCTACAAAACACACGAAATGATTAAATTCTGTGTAAAAATCAGTTAACGAAGATAAAGGTGGAAGGGTTGAGTTGACTCAAGGTGCTAACCGTTTTCTTGTACCATTTCTTGGTCAGGTAAAGTTTCACTCCATGCACTATCAACATGGCATATACAATGACAAAGAGGTGATGGGAATACCAAAAGGCATTGAAACCGGTGAGCTTGTCAAGGGGTTTGGGTAGCTTCACTTTGCCTCTCCTGAACCAAGGGGTGGCCAGGGTGAATGCTATTGCCATTAGCACTACCATTATAATCCCTGTCACTCCTTCCCATGATTTGACAAAATGCCAATAACTAGCGGGTTTACGTCCAAAATATTGCGCCACCAACATGTACTTTTCATCACTTGCATCAAGAATGCGAGGGAAATCACAAGTAAGATGATAAATAGCATGTATACCAACGCCAATTGTTACTCCCACGGCTATCACCTGCAAAACACACCAATTTTTAACCAGAAGAAGAATGCATGCTCCTTATTGCCTGGTGAAATTGTGAAACATGCTAATTATCTTTTTTCCCCCTTATTCTAGCCACTCTATTTTGTTGTCTGAAAGGAATGGGCAGCGCTTCAAATTACCTTGTGGAAGTTGAGATTATCATCAAAAGGAACTACAACACCTAGCCTCGTCTTATTCCTGATCCAGGTGACGGTGTTTCGGCAAACAGGTAACAAAATAAGAGCCATGTTCAATTTTAGAGTCTCCGCTGCACCTTTCGCCATGCATACACAATGGCCCATTACGTTATACACGTCCTCCCTTTCTCGATACTGCATGTACTTGTAGACAAATAAACCCGCCATCACACCCATCCACAGTGCCAATACCCAAGCTCTCTGCCAGTTATCCTGTAAAAAGTATGAGGTGTCCCTGTACCACCGCCTAACAACATTGTTGTCATAGGTAGGCATGAGCTTTTGGCTTAGCATTCGGCTCAGGTACTTGCTGTCTCCCCTTTTAGAAGTTTCAGGCCCATGCAACAATAGCACCTCCAGGTGTTCTATCTGTTTTTCCCCAGTAAAAATCACCAAATGACCCAAAATCATGTGGCTGAGATGAGAATTCTGTACTGGTAAATGCTTGTGCTCCATGCTTAAGATTAAAGGTTAAGTAGTTACCATGATAAATCCTGTGCCTTCTGGGTCTAGTTCTTCCATAATCAAAGCCGCGTATTCTTCTGCTTGTTTCTGGATATTCGTGAGTTTGTTGGTAGTGGCGCTAAGGCAGATAATCTGAAAAGTAAATACAGAATTGAGTGAGCAGGTTCAAGGAAAATTTCGTCATGGAAATGCAGGCTGGAAATATAAACTGATCGATCTACTTTACTATTTTTTTTTTCTTCCCGGTGGAAGAAACATAGAATCTGCAAGTGCTTGGAAATTGGAATCATCTGTTGTGAATCAAAGAATTCCTTACCTCTTTGATTTCTTCCTCGGTGATTCGGCCATCTGCATCTTTATCCACCCTGCATCCCAAAGTAAGCAATGGTGATTTATTGAAGCCTTTCCGGGCATTGAACAAATTCTGAATTTATATTAATAACAGCTAAGAATTACATGTCAAAGAATGTTCCAAGCCTAGAATCGAAGCTCTGGTCGGAAATCTGGTCCCAGAAATCCTTCAGATGTGCCTTGTTAATGGAATCTCCCTGAATTCCTCTCTTCCGAGCGAGTGCATCAAACAGCTCCAATGCAAAAGCCTCAGATTCCTTGTTCATTCCTACAAAAAAAAAAAAAAAAATCCAGAGTCCGCCTTAAAAACTGATCCAAAAGCCAAAAAATTTAGTTACAACTAGACAAAACGATGGAGAAGAAGGTCGGTTTGTAATACCTATACATTTTCCGAAGAGAGCACGAGGAAGATAGCCATCTGTGCTATCAGTAAGCTTATCAAATTGCTTCTCAACCTCGTCCCACCCTGCACAACCATCAGTCTTACTGATAAACTTGAGTCCCTTAAGAGCATGAGCAGCCGCAGATTTAGTCCTATCATAGCGTTTCATTGGTGCTGCTGGCTTTGAAAAAGAAGCCAAACGCTTCAGTTCCTGAGATACGTGCTTCACCTTAATAGAAGCATTACGCACAAGTGAAGCACCAAAAGATGTTTTCTTCTCAAGGCCTTTGCCAAGCAAACCCGATCTCTCATCTTCACGAACATTCCCACCTGCAACAGTTTTAACACTGTGTAACGCAACAGAGTCTCCTTGTATATCCATTGTGACCTCAACATAGGTTCCTTCGTCTCCATCCTCTGCTTTGTTTCCACTGCTGCTTCCATCTTCAGGAACACTGAACTGGGGACTCTTCCTTCCAACCCTTTTGCTCAAAGGTCCACTTAATGGACCACTATGAGGTACCCTCTCACCTCCAATGAGCTCTATGTCTGATTCACGACCATGAACTTCTGATGAAGCTCCTATCACCTCGTTTTCTGCTCCCATTTTCTGCTCAATTTCTCAGATTCTGATGCAGATTCTGTAGGGGACTATATAATAGTACTACACTCCTATCACTTTCTGATTATTTTTTTTGCTTTCTGAATAATATGCTATACTCGGCTGCATTCTATCTTGAAGGAAAGATAGGTGGACATATTTGTAGGCAGACACGGGTTGGTGCTGTGAAAACGAGAGAGGCAAGAAATCAGAGATCCTTGTCGATTCCTGATTTTTTCAGTGGAATGAACTTTTGACAAAAGGGGGCAAGGCAAGAACAGGATGAGGAAACCACCAAGTGATATCAATCAATGATTTTTTCCATCCCCCTCTAAATTTAAAAAATTAAAAAAGGTGAGGGAAATCCGTGATGGGAGGAACATATTATATTATACTACTGTATAGTATTAGGTGACCCTCTTACCAGTGGGGATCTGAACGCATGTCATTAGCAATTTAGCATTTAGCACTTTAATTGATTTTTTTTTTAAAAACGAGAGAGCTTTAGAGCGACGTGCCGGTCATAAACACATTGATATATTCCACAACTAGACATCAAAAAATTTCTGTTGACTTTACACTTAACCCTACGGAGGAGAAAAAAAGAGTCTTACTTAGGCTATGTAGGTAATTCCCTCAAAGCCTTAATACTAACTAGTAAAATTCATGTGGAAAATATAACTTCTTGTGCTCCGGATATTTTGCTCGCATGCCTAACCTTTTTGTCGGAACTGTCCAATTGTTATATTTTATCTTTTCAATATTTTTCTTCATTTAAAAAGTATATCAATTGTTAGCACCAAAAAAAAAAAAAGAGTCGTTGGCAAAAAAAAAAAAAAAGAGTCATCGTTTATCCGATAACTAGATGTGACCCATGCAGTACACAGGTGATTACTTTAACATTAATTAAATGAATTAATATAGGAAATTTTTAGTTATAGTCATTAATAAAATGAGAAAATTTTTGTTTTTTTTCCCGTTAGTAATGAAAATACAACTTAATTAAGCTAGTTTTACAAATCCATTGATATGTAATTATATGAAGCTTTTGTTTTTTTTTAAATTCTAAGGGCAATCCAAGAGTAATTAAAAATGAGATATCATAATTCAAAGTGTCACTGAATAATGTGATTTACAAATTGGCTACAAATCTTGTTAATTTTAAATATTCAAAAATTCGACCTATGCCTTTTATTATTTCAAATTAATCCAATAATCGCCGAATTGAGATGTTAAGTAGAATAATGTGACGTAGGTTTTAATCAAAGAGTAATGCATTGATCTGGTTAAAATATTATTGATCAGATCCTTAAGAAATATATTATTACACATGTAAAAGCTATTATTATATATAACCAAGATTTGAGTTAGCTTATAGTCTCATCAAGCTAAGATATTAAAAAGTGCCAGACAACGCTTTCAGTTTTCACTGAACATCTTGTCCATGCAATAAAATGAATTTATTAAACCGAAAGTAAAAGATTAGAAGTAAATAAAGACCAATACATGCTTTTGCCTCAATAATTAAACCATATAAATTTCTAAAGATACCTTTCTAAATGGTGAAACATCCCCCAACTTATTTATATTATAGTTTACTTCTAGATGATATATGTAATCCGGGCCACATGGATTCCAATGGTTAATGATTCAACTGAAGTAAATTAACAGAACTGGATAATCAAAGAAAATTTTCTTCCTTCCTGATCTTAGGTATTATTGGAATTTAAATATTGTTTGAAGAAAGAATTTAGCTTTCTCATCTCTAAATTTTTACCTCTTATTCCTTCGAAAAATCTTGAATAATGAAATAAGGCTCTTCAATTAGCTTACCAAGAGATTTGCTAAAATAATAAGCTTTAGGAAGATTTCTTGCCAAAGCAAACGGCAGTTTTTTATTAACTCAAATTTCATTGAAGCAAATATTATTATTATTATTATTATTATTATTATTATTATTATTTTAACTTACTTCCTTTCTAATTTTCATTTATGTACTTCATATAATATGTTTTGAATTCTGTATATCCCTGTTTTATAAAATAGTGGTTTGTTATTATGTTGTATTTTTTCTGCATATTGTTTTTTATTTTGAAAAAGGTAAATCAACAGTACAGGCTGAACAAATTGGATGGCCTTTCCTTCGTCATTACTCTATTTTTGCCAGATCCTTTGTCGTTACTCTCCTTCACGTGTTCATTCCCGTATTCTATCTTCCTTCGTCGCAAATGGCGATTGACTTTGTTTTTCCGTGCCACCAACCCCACCTTTGTCTTTTTAGCTTTTTATCCAAGGACTGGCAGTAATTTAATAGTTGCTCTTGTTTCTAATTATGAGAACCGTTTAATGAATTTATATGTATTAATGGAATCAAATATTAATTAATTATAATAAATATCACACCCATCTATAACATTAAATTATATACAAGTTTTTTGTCCAATGATTATATATGATAAATATAAAAAATAAAACAAATTGATATCTTATATTTAAAATCAAACATAACATTTTAACAAGCTTCTATATTAGAAACTAGGTGCAAAAAGAGTATTAATTAATAATATATGCTCCTAGATACCAGATCTAATTAATAATTTATATTAGTCTTAAATATAAAATTTTAATTTTTTATTTTGTCTTTCACACTTAATATTCTTTCCGGCCGCCTTAACCTCGTCAATTTCATTATTTTTCTTCCCCTTTGCCGCCTGCATTGAATGCCTTCTTCTAAAGGGGAATATTCTAGGAAAAAATAACATGTGATTTTTATATAATAGTAATAAATGATTGACTTGACCAGCTTTTTAAAATTTTTATGATCCACTTAACTAAATTTTATATTCAGAATCGGAATAATATGCCAAGATCACTCATTTGATAGTGAGAAACGGCGGTTCTGAAGGCCTCAACTCTCCAGTACTTTAAATTAATAATAGGCTACATTAAAAATAGCATTAATATAATATTAAATTTGTCATCATTTTGATCTTGGTTCCTCGACTTTCAAATCATAAGTTTTGGTCCATATATAAGCAAAATAATCTAAGTTTTGATGATATTATAAGGATTAATATTTTAAATGACAAAAATTTGATGAACCAAGACCTATGGTTTAAAGCTTGAGAGACTAAAACCAAAATAAGAACAAAATTAAAGGGCTAAAGTTTGTACTAACCCTAAAAAATATCTAAGTTTGCCATCATTTTTTCAAGAAGCTGAAGTTCAAACTCTAAATTGATAATTATTTGCTGGTCCAAAAAAATTGATAATTATTTCGTAAGTGGAGGGTTTGTAATTTAAATGACATTAAATATTTTTTTTATTTTAAGTGTGTGGTTATAGTGTGATTTGCACTATAAAAAAATATTATATTTAAGATCGGAAGAGTATTTTTTTAATTTAAGATAAAAGAAACATACGGACTACGGACGTTTTCTTTAACTTGCGCAGAGGTTATTAGTTGATATATTATGAAATTCAAAATTCAATGGAAAATATGAAGAGGCTTTGATGTACAATTGACGGAGGGGATATTTCCATGACGGACTCTTTTTATTTTTGTGAGAATCTCATAAAAAAATTTAAAATTACTAAATCCAAATGAATTTTTTTTACAAAAATGTGTTATTATTTAGAAGTCTAGTATTGTTAAAATATATTAAAATGTTGTTATCAAGACCTAATTTAGGATCTAATAATTTCAATTTTTTTTTAGGAGTATCCTTTTATCTTTCTTAGTTTCTTTTTTTCCCCTCTTCCGAAAGGCAATTAATTGTAACAACCACGGCTTTTTTAGCCTTTAATTTGCAGGCATGGAATTTTCCATTGTTCTTGACATTATAATTGAATATATTTTCTAATGCTATTCATCATCTTGCATTATTTTTCACAGTTACCAAGTTGTTATAATTTTTCCCAATCAGCTATTCCTCGTTTGTTTTGATAGTCATATTTTTTGTTTTCATTCATCTACCATTTTTTATGTGAAACCAAGAAATTTTCACATCAGTTAGGGTCCGTTATTCATTTCTCATTGTAGAATTCTGAAAAATATTAATTGTTTTTTAATTATATCATTATCTTTTAAAATTTGATTATAAACTCAACAAGATAATTATGGAGAGAAAAGTTAAGATAAATTAAAGGCTTATTGTGAAATTAAAACAAAAATTTGACACATCAATTATACATTTGTTTTTCTTCATCCAAATTAAAGTTTATAAAGCGTATGGTATAATTAAAAAGAAGCTCCTTTTTAAATTTCACAAGTCTTAAAAATCAAAACCTTATCATGAAACATTAAAAAAAAGTCAACAAATATTAGTCTAATTAGTAAGAATTTGGCCTATAACATATAAGGTTATGAATTAAATCTTACTATTAATATGATAATATTATTAGGGAGTGATTTATAAGCATCTAGTTTTATTAATTTAGAATGTGTAATGTATACATGATAATGCAAAAGAATCATGTCATACCTTCATATCCAAAATACATTTACACCCACCTCGTCCATAGAAGAGTAAAGGACATTTGAAATGCATTATAATATTAAAAAAATCATATTTTATTTATTTCTTTTTATGTATACAGATGTGGTGTGGCATTTTCATATTCAAAATACATTAACATTTCACCTTCTCTACCGCACATTATATCTGCAACTATAGACGAGTACAAATTGCATTTTGAAAAAGACAAGGCATTGGTACCACGTAGTTATACTTTTTCTTTTGCTTTGTCTGCATAATTTTTTTTTCTTTTCATTATTAATTTTTGTTGTTAGATTGTTTAATAAGTTTTAACACTTATCAGTGAAGATTGAGACGCAAAATAGATTTTATGATAACAAAATTAAAAGTTTTTATGAAAAACAATTTGATGACAAGATGCAGGGAAGAATGGACATATGGGAACTGAAAATAAGGAGAAAAAAGATTTAGCAACACAAAAAAGATAAAACTGAAAATTAATATTAAAATGTCTGTTCTTTTTCCAACCTTCTAGTACTCTAATATGTGTGGGCGTGCATCTAACCTCTAGCTCTTAGTATTAATTAGTAAGTCTTTGAGGTGATTGCTAAGAAACTATTGATCCAGCTGGGTTAGATTGCGGCGAGCTTGTGCTGGATTGTTATGAAAAAGAAAGATACATATAAAAAAGAAAAGGAACTGCCAAAAATTAAAATAGAAATATAAAAAATAAGAGACATGACATAAAGAATAAAGAAAAAGTATAGAATTTTCAAAGAAATGTATTGTATACGAAGAAAGTGAAAGATGAGTGGTAAAACATTAATTCATGCTGGAGTAGTAAAATTTAGAAAATCAATTGTATATTAGTTGCAAATTTTTTAAACACAAAAATGTGATTTTATGTATGATCTTTTACTGAGGTGACTCGCGAGTAAAGGGTTCTCAAATAAGAAGGCCATTTGGACAAGTAATACGAAGCAAATGTTGGCGGTTTATATATATCCGAATCAAAAAAGTGAGAACACTAAGCTAAATGTAATAGGAAAATGCCACTTGTACGCATTGCTTTTCGGCCAAACGCCATTTGGAACGTGAACAATGAACATCACGGAGATTAAACAAAGTGTCGAGGGTATTATGAAATAATTACGGACAGAATATATAAAACAAAATTGAAGGCATATTATAATATTTAAAAAAATTTCATATCAATATTTATTAATCTTTGTGCTTAAAAAGAACAAATAATTATGTTTATTGATCAATTGCACTTTATTTTTTAAAAAAATTGAATATATCAACTGCATTTGTTAAGTTTTTTTTTTAATAGTCACTTATGACCGTTTGGTACACTGAATGGTAGGAAATGTAACGTAATATAATGGGTGGGAATCTGATATAATAGTGATTGCAATAAAGTTGTTTGATATAATATTACGTATGGGTTAATAAAGTTTATTTTTTATATTTACTTAATCACAGATAGAATTAAAAAGACAAAAATATCTTTGCTAGACGATAAAAAAAGGAGCCTCCCTCCTGCGTTCTTCCTCATCGAAAATAAGCCAAGAAATTTTTTTTTGTTGCGCAAAATCAGAAAAATCATTCACAAAAGCAACAGTGAAAAAAAAATCTTGCAAATCGAAGAAATAAGGAGGAGTAAGGAAGTAATTGGTTGAGAATGGATCTGGTGACAAATAGATAACCAAGTTGAATGATCTTTAAGGCGGTTTGGTCTTGGGGTTGAACGAAGGTGGGTCTGTGTAGAGGTTGGGGCAGGGAAAAAACAGACTATGAGTGGGTGAAGAAGTAGGAGGAAGAGGTTGGGGATGGAGTTTGATGGTGGCGGCGGCGGTTCTGTCAAGGTGAAGCATGTGGGAATCAATACGATGGCAATGCAAATGGAGTAGTGTCTGATTTTTTTA
Source organism: Neltuma alba (assembly GCF_004799145.2). Lineage (NCBI taxonomy): Eukaryota > Viridiplantae > Streptophyta > Magnoliopsida > Fabales > Fabaceae > Neltuma > Neltuma alba. The sequence continues at coordinate 59,331 of NW_021633453.1, forward strand.
AGGTTAATAATATATTTTTTTCATCCTGTAATCTTTATTCATATTTTCTGACTATATAATTTGGAGGGAGGTTTTTAAGAGAATCAGGATACCAAGACGTAATCTTCTTTATATTATAAAATCCAACCAAACAATTGAATCAGACTTTTACATCATGATTACATGTAATCCTCGTTTCTATAATCTAACCAAATGGGCTTAGTTCAGCTTTTAGTCAATATGATTCCATTTGTATCAATATATATCATACTAATAAATATCCTGTTGTTTTTAATAACTTATATATAAATAATACTTTTATAAATGAAAACCAAAATCGTTGTTATTTAAATGGAAAATATATTTTTTAACTATTTTAATTGATTGCTTATTTTAATTTTTGCAGCCAAATTTTTGAAATGAAAACAAACCTTATGATTGAAATCATGCTTATTTCTCACAATCTTTTCTTTCTTTCTTTTTTGGAAAAAAGAAGAAGAACATTCGATTAACTTCTTCACAACGTTCATTTTGACATAAATAATTCGTTGTTTTGTAATTTATGTGTCCATCTTAATCCCGTAAGAACAAAAAAAAACTGTGGTGACAATTGGATTCAATGCGCGATTACATAAACAAACAATAAAACAATAAAAGAGCATTTTTTTTTAACCAATCTAAATGCCATCACTTACAAACTCGTGTTCCTCCATCAGAATGGGAATTTCTTCGTTTTGCCTAAAAAAAAAAGTTATATTAAATATAAGAAAATTTTTGAAAAAAAATGGTTGTTGAATTTTAAAATTCTAAATTAGTATTAGTTACTATACTTGTAAAGAAAATGATTATACTTAAAAAACAAATGACAATACATTTTTGTAGTAATTCTTGATTTAAAATTTTGAAATTCAACAATCATTTTTTAGAATTTTTTTATTAAAAATATTTAAGTTTGCCATCACTTTTTCAAGAAGCTGGAGTTCAAACTCTAAATTGATAATTATTTGCTGGCCGAAAAAAATTGATAATTATTTCGTATGTGGGGGCTTTGTAGTTTAAATGACTTTTTTTTTTTTATCTTGTAGTTTAAATGACATTAAATATTTTTTTACAAAATTTTTTAAGAAACATGCGGACAACGGACGTTGTCTTTAACTCGTGCAAGAGGTTATTAGTTGTTATATTATGGAATTCAAAATTCAATGGAAACTATGAAAAGGCTTTGATATATTTTCTCTCGTCCTTAATATGAAAAAAAGCTAGTTGAATAATTTAAATATATTAAAAATTTATTTAAATTAGTTATTTATAATAAATATGTGTTGTCTTTCTTAAAATATCTTTACAAATCAAGTGTATTAGTTAGAATTACTATTATTACAAGAACTATTTTAAGAAAAAATTTGATAAATATGAAAAACAAAATGAATTAGGATTTTATATTTAGGATTCAAATAAAAACCAATCAAATTTTTAGACTAAGAACGGAAAGTAGTACAATTGAAGTACGAGATATTTCTGTCACGGACTATTTTTATCTTTGGGAGAATTTTACAGAAAAAAGTTTGAAATTATTAAATCCAAATAAAATTTTTTTACAAAAAATATGTTATTATTTGCAAATCTAGTGTTATTAAAATATATTAAAATGTTATTATCAAAACCTAATTTAAGATTTAATAATTTTCAAACTTTTTTTTTTAAATAGTCCCTTTATCTTTCTTAGTTTCTTTTTTCCCCCTCCCTCTTCCGATAGGCAATTAATTGTAACAACCAGGGCCCTTTTAGCCTTTAATTTGCAGGCATGGAATTTTCCATTGTTCGTGACATTATATTGAATATATTTTCTAATGCTATTCATCGTCTTGCATTACTTTTCATTGTTATAAATTTTCCCAATCAACTATTCCTTGTTTTCATCTACCATTTTTTATGTGAAACTAAGAAATTTTCAAATCAGTGAGGTTCCGTTATGCATTTCTCATTTTAAAATTCAGAACAATATTAATTATTGTTTTTAATTATATCATTATCTTTTTAACTTTGATTAGAAACTTAGCGAGATAATTATGGAGAGAATAGATAAAATAAATTAAAGGCTTATTGTGAAATTAAAAAAAAATTGACATATCAGTTATACGTTTGTTTTTCTTCATCGAAATTAAAATTCATAAAGATTATGATATAGCTAAAAAGAAGCTCCTTTTTTAATTTCACAAGTCTTAAAACTCAGAACCTTATCATCATGAAACAATTAAAAAAAAGTATAAAAAAAAAAGCCAGCCAAAATAAGTCTAACTAGCCTATGACATATAATTTTTTGAATTAAAACTTACTATTAATATGACAATATTACTCCTGAGTGATTTATAAGTACTTAGTTTTATTAATTTAGATTGTGTAATGTGTACATGATAATGTAAAAGAATCGTGTCGTACTTTCATATCCAAAATATATTTATACTCACCTCATCCATAGAAGAGTAAAGGGCATTTGAAATGCATTATAATATAAAAAAAATCATATTTTATTTATTTCTTTTTATGTATACAGATGTGGTGTGACATTTTCATGTTCAAAATACATTAACATTTCACCTTCTCTGCAGTACATTACATCTACAACTATAGACGAGTACAAATTGCATTTTGAAAAACACAAGGCATTGGTACCAGTTTTTATACTTTTTCTTTTGTTTTGTCTGCAAAATTTTTTTTCTTTTCATTATTAATTTTTGTTGTTAGATTGTTCAATAGTTTTAACACTTATCAATGAAGATTGAGACGCAATATAGATTTTATGGTAACAAAATTAAAAGTTTTTATGAAAAACAATTTGATGAGAAGAGGGGGAGAATGGACATATGGAACAACTGAAAATAAAGAGAAAGAGGGTTTTTTTTTTTGGTGAAGAAGAGAAAAAGAATTTAGCAACACAGAGAAGATAAAACTGAAAATTAATATAAAAATGTCTCCTCTTTTTCCAACCTTCTAGTGCTCCAATATGGGCGGGTGTGCATTTATCCTCTTGCCCTTAGTATTAATTAGTATGTCATGGAGGTGATAGGTAAGGAACTATTGATCGAGCTGGGTTAGATTGTGGCGAGCATATACTGGATTGTTATTAAAGAGAAAGACACATATAAAAAGGAAAAGAAACCACCAAAAATTAAAATAGAAATATAAAAAATAAGAGACATGACATAAAGAATAAAGAAAAAGTATAGTGTTGTTTGTTTATTTTTATCCTTCTTTCTTTGTTGTGCCATAGGCCAATAATTTTGATGGTTTATAATTTTCAAAGAACTGTATGATATATGAAGAAAGTGAAAGATGAGTTGTAAAACATTAATTCATGCTTGAGTAGTAAGATTTAGAAAATTAATTGTGTTTTAGTTACAAATTTTTTTAACACAAAAATGTGATTTTATGTATGATATCTTACTGAGGTGACTCGGGAGTAAAAGGTTCTCAAATAAGAAGGCTATTTGGACAATTAATGCGAAGCAAGTGTTGGCGGTTATATATCTGAAAAAACTGAGAACGCTAAGCTACATGTAATAGGAAAACGCCACTTGTACGCATTGCTTTCTGGGCCGAACGCCACTTGGAGCGTGAACAATGAACATCATAGAGATTAAACAAAGTGTCGTGGGTATTATGAAATAATTATGGATAGAATACATAAAATAATAAATTAAAGGCGTATTATGATATTTAAAAAAATTTCATATCAATTATATTTGTTAATCTTTGTGCTTAAAAAGAACAAATAATTATGTTTATTGATCAATTGTATTTTTTTTAAAAAAATTCGGATATATCTTTGTTAAGTTTTTTATTTTTTTATTTTTTATAATAAATCAATTAGTTTAGTTCAGCTTTTAGTCAATTTGATTCCATTTGTATCAGTATATATCATAGTAATAAATACTCCTCCGATCCTAATTATAAGACCCAATTGACTTATTTGAGGAGATTAAGGAAGTAAGTTAAGTTGGTTATTTATAATAAATAAGTGTTGTTATTCCTAAAATATCCTTGCTAATTAAGTATATTGGCTAAAACTATCATTATTAGAAGGATTATCTTGGAAAAAAAATGTATAAATATAAGAGAGAAAATGGATTGGGTCTTATAATTAGGACCAAATAAAAAGTCAAATTGGGTCTTATAATAAGGACCGGAGGAGTATCTTATTGCTTTTAATAGCTTATACTCCTCCGGTCCTAATTATAAGACCCAATTGACTTATTTGAGGAGATTAAAGAAGTAAGTTAAGTTGGTTATTTATAATAAATAAGTGTTGTCATTCCTAAAATATCCTTGCTAATTAAGTATATTGGCTAAAACTATCATTATTAGAAGGATTATCTTGGAAAAAATGCATAAATATAAGAGACAAAATGGATTGGGTCTTATAATTAGGACCAAATAAAAAGTCAAATTGGGTCTTATAATAAGGACCGGAGGAGTATATAAATAATGCTTCTTTTATAAATAAAAACCAAAATTCTTATTTTTCTTAAATGTCATTTCTCATAAATGTATTTTTTTTTAACTATTTTAGTAGATTGCTTACTTTTATTTTGCAGCCAAATTTTGGAAATAAAAAAAACCTCATGATTGAAATCGTGCTTATTTCTCAAATCCTTCTCTCTTTTTTTGAAAAAAAAGAAGAAGAACATTGGATTAACTTGTTCACAACGTTTATTTTGACATAAATAATTCATTGTTTTGTAATTTATATGTCCATATCAACCCCGTAAGAACAAAAATAAATGTGGTGAGAATTGAATTCAATGCGCGATTACATAAACAAGCAGTAAAACAATGAGAGAGCAAGAGCCAACACGACAAAAAGTCCCTTATTTTGGATCACAAGAATAACTCTCATTTAATTTGGATTTGGAAATGATTATGCCATTTGGGAGATTCTTTGGGTTATATTGCATATGGAGTGAGCAATGCCAACTGTAACTTATACAACCAAATAGAATGAATATATAAAAAGGCCGGCCCAGCCACAATTGGTCAATTTGATCAAAGCCCATATAAGGTAAAAGAGATAGCTGACCCAAAACATTTAAAACTGTAAAAAAGCTGACAAACAACAACCAATAAATAATTGTACCCCCCAAAAAAAAAAAACAAATAAAGAATAAAAACTAACAGCAGAAGAGCGTAAGACACGAGTGCAGATCCGGCAATATCGAGCTCAAATTTAGTTTGGTTTTCGTTATTTCCCTCCACACTCCCTCAAGTCCTCAACTTCTGATTATTTTCGGGTAATGCTTTACTGGCTTGTTTCATTTCGTGCCAGAAAAAAAATAAATAATTGTTTAGTCAATATTTTTTTTTCTACGTATAGGTTTTTTTTGAAGGCAGTCATTTTTTTTTTTGACCGAAGAAGGCAGTCTTATTTGAAACATTATTAAATATGGATTCTTTTTGTGAGAATTTAAATATTAATTTGTTATCTTACGGGAACTGATTCCTTTTACCAGACTCAGCTACTTCGGTAGCTTTTATGTCAACGTATTGTGTGTGTCTGTGTCTGCGTTACTTTTCACTCCAGAAAGCAAATGTTGACCTGGCTTTTAGATCCAATCCGTGCAATCAAATAGGCTCTAACTTAAGCCCAACTAAGAAATAATTTCTTAATGAAACTCAGACCTAACATATTACTTCCGGTTTTTAATAAAAGATTTCATTTGATTTTTATTTTAATCTTAAATATAAGATCCCAATCTACTTTATCTTTCATATTTATATAATTTTTTTTCAAGATAGTCCTTCTAATAATTATAGTCTTAGCCAACACACTTGATTAGTAAGGATATTTTAGGAAAGACAACACATATTTATTATAAATAACTAACTTAACTTATTTCTTTCATCTTCTCAAATTAGTCAACTAGCTCTTATAATTAGGATCGGAGGTAGTATAATATATCTAGTTTGTAATTAAATTAATGAAATAATTAATGTTTTAGTTTTTATAATTTTAATTCGTTTGTAACTTAGTCTTTATACTTTTACTTGGTGCCACTTAGTCTTTTATAGTTTTAACTCGCTTTAAATCAATCCCTATACTTTTAGCATTTTATAATTTAGTCCGTCTTTTTATTAGATATATAATTTTATTTTTATCAAACACAAAGACTAAATTATAAAATGGCTAAAACTATAGAAACTAAATGGCAGCAAGTCAAATTTTAAAGACTGAGTTACAACTGTGTCAAAATTCTAAAAATTGAGTTGCAAACACATCAAAACTATAAAGATTAAAAGATTAATTTTGTGCCTAAATTAAACTATAAATTAAATCTTATATTAAGAATGAGAATAATATTTAAATAAGTGAATATTTTGTCCGCGCACAACAAAATCATGTGACTATTTTGTGGTGTATCCGCGTATGCTTGAGAAAACAAGTTAACAATAGTATATAAAAAATATTTAGTTTCTGTATGTGTTAACGGTAAAAATGAATCTAAAAGATTTGTTGAAATATGTGCGGTAGATAAGGGGGGAAAGAAGAAGAAGAAGAAGCAGTAATGGATTCCACTTTCATAACTTGCAAACCATATATATAATTATCAGGCCTGATGAAGGCTTTTAAAAATAATTCGTTACCAATGACAATAATGTGAAGTAGTAAATTTTTATTCGTTTTACGTAAGGTTCCTGGCTACCCATGTGGTCCTATTAACCTCACTGCAAAATCTGCAAGCTATGTGAATCAATTGGCATGTAAAAAGTAATTATGATGATAAAAATGGTTTTCTTCGGCTCACATTAATATAGTATTATTCAATGCATAAAATTTAAATTTTAATCTAAGTGGATCTCAGTTACTTGATGAATTTATTTATTTTTCCCTTTCTTTCTCTGTGAATTAATTTAAAGCGTGATGACCTGGCTTCGATCTGATGGATGGGTCTTATTTTGAGGGCCTTGGTTTTATCTGTTTCAGTTCTTTCTGCAGGGAGGAAACAACCCGATGAATGTGAAGTTGGGCTTTCCTGATTATATAAAAAATAGGCCCTGCACATAAAAAATGGGAGATGGGCCTCCAAAGGAATAAAGCAAGGCGCCTTTGGTTTAAGGGCCGAAGTCTCTCAAGAGTCCAGATCCACTAACTCGTCTAACCTTAGGATGCCGCAAGCCGCCATATCCTGGAAAGCCCTAGGGCCGAGGCCCTAGTTCCTAAGTCCTAACTAACACTCCGCAGTACTAATGGGGGTTGGGTCTAGTGAAAGAGGCTAGTCTTTTATAACATGACGAACTAAGGTTCGAATTCTTGCTGGGAAAGTTGTCCACATTTAGTACCTGATATTCTGATAATGTCTCGAATATGATTGCCTCTTAATTTGTTTTTTTACAATATGACAAATTTCCTCTTCTAAAAACGAACACATTAGCTACTAGACTTCAAAAAGCCAAGATATTCTCAAAGTTTTATCTCACATCTGGCTTTTGGAAACTTGGCATTCATCCTCAGGACCGATACAAGACTATATTCTGTATTCTTGATGCTCAGCATCAATGGACAGTGATGTTCCATACTTCCATCCTTATTTCAGAAAACCATAACGAAAATATTTGAGCCCATCCTTGACAGTGTTTTGGTAGATGATTTCCTTTTGTTTTCCAAAGGTGAGGAATCTCACAAAATTATTGGCTCAATTTGCTGATATTGTGAACCAATATGGCATAATGTTTTCTTCTAAGAAAGGGTGTATAGTCCAAGCCAAAATTGAGTTCCTTGGAGCCCTATTTCACAATGGGTTTTATCAGCCCGGTCCTCACACAGCACAAGAACTACTCAACTTTCCAGATTACAACTTGTTGAAAAAAACTAACACTCCACAATCTTGACCATTCCAAACTCTCTAGTCTTGCCTCTCTTCCCTCTCAGCTCATCGACTCATCCGCCATTGAGCATCACCTCATCTGCCATCGCCATCGCCATACCGGCCATCTAGTAATAAATCACAGGATGGTGTGTATTTGCTAATCTTGATAATTAATAATTAAAGAGAAAGTAATAGAGAATAAATTAAAGAGAAAAGCAAAAAGATAAATGATTATGACAATAAACTATTCACTTAAATTGTTGGGATTCAAGATTCGCCTTATACGTACTTCACTATTTATTTAATTATAGTGATAACTATTTCTAAAGTGTTCTAATATTCTCCCGAATTATTAATCCATTTTTAATTAGTGCTAAATTTATTTCCATGATACTTAAACAATTAATTAAACCATGAAACTGTGGTTTACGTCACTCTAAATATCTAGCACTATCTTTTTTTAATTACTGCCTACTCATGGCGTAGCAGCAAAGAAAATCGAGATGGTGGCGGCCAAATGGGCATTCCCCTGCAGAGGTTTGGAGTCTTTATGTGCTTTATAAACATATCAATTAATGTAGTTGGATTAAGCAAAATAATTTTCCAACGCACTCACGAGCATTATTAAATGTGGATATAACTATTAGTGAAGATTTGAATTTTGACTCACAATGTTGTGAAAGATTTATTCTTTCCACTAGACCCAATCTCAATTGGCAGAATATTTTTAATGTATGAAGCTGATAGGCTATTCAATCGTGTGAAAGTTATAAGCTCTTTATGTCTTTTTGATAGTATTAGGAAGAAAGAAGTAACAGTAATATTAAAATTAAAATTTTAATGAGATTAAAATTTTAAAATGTTAATAGTTATATGCAATTGGTTTAAAGTTTGGGGAGCTTTGTATATTATAACTCAAAATTTTTTTTAATCTATATTAGGTGTTACCTGAGCTTTATTAGCATTTTTTTTATCTTTATATAATGCATTTGGATTTTTTCTTTTATTTAAAAAGTTTTGATTGATCCAATAAAAATTAGTTGATATGTTAGAAAAAATTCTGGGCAATCAAACGATGATGAGATTTTTTTTTTTCATGAAATAGTGTAGGAGACCTAATTTGTAGTTTACATATGATTGACATGATAATTTTTTTTTAAAAAAAATAACTGCAATGTTTAATTTTTTTTGAAGTATAAAAATATTTAAAATAAAAAACGAGTGATCTGTTATCTAACAGCTTGATAAGAGAAAAGGAGGGACGGGAAAATGGAAGCAATAGACTACATGGCAGTGGCGGGGGTTAAATTCTGAGCTTCTGACAATTGAAATGAGATGCAACACATATTAAAAAAAAAATTTCCGAATTGGCACCCTTTAGATAAATGTTCATCGAATTTCTTTATCTACTTCTTGGTATGAACTTTCTTCTGGCCCCTTTTCCCCGTTTTAACAGACCTTCTTCTTGTCTAAACTATTTTCTCCTACGCAAAGATTTCTTTCTTCTTGAGACGTCGCCCAGCCGCATTGATCTCTTCGTCTGGAAAATAAAGTAGGTTGGATAATATCTTTTTCTTCTTCTTCTTCCTCCTCTTGTTGTTGGATATTCTTGTTACCTTCTCTTCCTACTGGAATCATACATGGCGGGCATCTTTACCTGAAAACTTAATTTATCTATTGGTTTGCCACGTACATACTGGCACTGATAGGGTTTATTCGGTTGCTGTAATGGATGACTGACTAATATCAATCGTCCCGGCTTTACTGAATGAATTCTTGATATTTAATTATCATTATTTTATGTCCCTGAGCGCCACAGGAACTAAAATCTAGAACAAACAACTGTATTTATCGTTGAGCATGCAGTAGGAAGCCAGTGGGTTGGGGGGAGTTCTTTCCTTCTGCTGCTTCTTCTTGTACGCCTCTGCAATGAGGAGAACGAGATTTCCCCAACTTAGTGGGAAGACGGAGAGAATTCTGACTCAGGAGAACGTTCTCCATTTAGAAAAACATGTGAAGGTTTTGGAGGCGTCTCTCCGAGAAATGTATGAGACCCTAAAGAAGGCAGCTCAAGAAGGCAATGCAACACCCGACGCAATCGATGAAATGCTGAAGCAATGGGTACTCGTTTTATCTTTCTTCCCTAATTATTTATAATCCTCTCAAGTTTTTTTTGGGGAAGAAAAACACTTTAAATAAATTGCTTGTTTAGTTTTGTTGTTTACCGTTTGCTTTTAAATACTGTTTTAGCTTTGCTAACCCTTCTGAATCTTCTAAATGAAGAGGGAGAGGCTCCAAATAAAACTTGAAGATTTCATTCCTGAAAGACCGGATGAGATGGAAGAAAAGAAGAAGTTATGGCTAGAGTTGCTGGAAGTGGAGCTAAAAGCGAAGCAACGGTGGCTTCGCATAAGAGAGAGGGAACTTGAAATGAGAGAACGTGAATTAGAGATACGGCAAGAAATATTAGGTGTAAAGGAGAATGCACTGAAAAATGAGTTAATGATAGAAGAACATCGCCTCGAAGATGAAATGAAGATGAAGAAATACAAGGAGCTGAAGGAAGCGGATGAGGATGCTGGACCTGCGGAGCTTGACACCGCCATTTTTGCTTAGAGACCTAAAAGCAAAAGAAACTGCCCCCCCCCCCCCAAAAGACTCTGCATCTCAAAGTGCTTTTTCGCTCTAGTGCACAGGCATCTGATAATCGATGATGTTACGAACGAAATCAATATATACGATTATCTTTAATTAACCGCATAAATCACAAAACGATCTTATAAACTTTAGTTGATTGCTTATGATGGATTGAATTTCAATTGTCGGTCATATTCAATACGAAATAGAGCCGTTAAAAAGCATCAAATGCCAATTTGCCTTTCTAGTCGTAGTCTCTTCTCCTTGTGGCTCTGTGTTTTCCGGTGGCTTTCTTGGTCTTTCTCTTCTCTATGGTTGATCTGCGCATGCAAGCAGTTGGTAATTGCTTGGCTTGAAATTGCGGTATTGTAGCGAATATGCCCCATTCGTTTGCGTCTCTCCCTTTCGTTTCCGTTCTCTTTCTTTTCTCTCTAGTTCACGAGCAGCTTTTAACAAAGAAAAAGATGAGATGTTGAAGGAGAAAATGGAACAAAACCTATGAGTGATGGCATACTCAGATGCTAATGTCGAAACTGAAGGCTAAGGAGAGGGAATGAGAGTGACTTCTGGGTTATGTATATTGCTTTAACTTTTTTCTTTTTAAATAATGCTTCTAATTCATCAAATCTCTCTTTTCTCTTAATGGGTGAAACAATTTTGGAAAAACCATATTAAGGTTCTATCGTCTAAAAAAATTAAATACAAAAAAATCTCTTGAAATCATCAAATTAATATGAAATGTCAAGAGACATAATTTTAAAAGATTCTATATATTCAATCACTAAATTATCTTTATCTTTGTTTTTAAATATGCATTAACAATTGAAAGAGTAGTTATTAATAACTTAAAATACAACAATTAATAGTCATGACTGTGGGTTGGGAGGGAGAGAAGGGATCGGGGAAAAGGTTATAGATAGAGAATGGGGAAGAGAGGATGATGTGGCAAAGTCAGGCTATCATCGAAGCAATTTTGGTCAAAATGAGGGGTTAATAAATCAAGGCATATTTGCTACAAAAAAGAACATCCAGGATATATTAGAGCAAAAAAAAATTCAGGTGCAAGGTGCTCTTCCGTGACAACTTTTGGAGTATTTTAGCACCTTATCTTTTTTTTTTTTTAATTTCACTTTAAAAGTTTTGATTGATCCAATAAAAATCAGTTGATATGTTTGAAGAAATTCTGCGCAATCAAGCGATGGTGAGATTTTTTTTCATGAAGTAGTGTAGGAGACCTAATTTGTAGTTTGCATATGATTTACCCGGTAATTTTATTCACAGAAGTAACCGTAATGTTTAATTTTTTGAACTATAAAAATATTTAAAATAAAAAATGAGTCATGTATTCTATGATCTAAAAAAGGCACCGAAACGGCGACGTTAAAGGATGAGCATCGCGGACTCTGAACAAGTACACTTGAAAATTTCTATAATTTGATTATATAAGTATAAATTTACAAATCCTCCATCCGTTCTTTATCTGCTTCTTGGAGAGCTTTCTTCGGGCGCTTTCTCCCCATTTTAACAGCCTTCTTCTTGTCTAAAATATTTTCTCCTGCGGATAGATTTCTTTCTTCTTGACACGTCGCCTAGCCGCAGTGATCTCTACGTCTGGAAAATAAAGTAAGTTGGATAATATCTTCTTCTTCTTCTTCTTCTTCTTCCTCCTCTTCTTGTTGGATATTCCTGTTACTTTCTCTTCCTGGATTACTGGAATCATACATGGCAGACATCTTTACCTAAAAATTTATCTATTCGTTTGCCACGTACGTACTGGTACTGATAGGGTTTATTGTGTTGCTGTAATGGATGACTGACTAACACAAATCGTTACAGCTTTACTGAATGAATTCTTGATATTTAATTATTATTGTTGTTGTTATTTTATGCCCCTGCGCGTCATCTAGAAGAAGCAACTGTATTTATCGGCGACCATGCAGTAGAAGGCCAGTGGTTTCTCCTGTGGCTGCCACTTGTCACTCTCCTTGAGCGTTAAGACGCCCCTGAGGAAGCAGTTGGGTTACTCTTCTTCTCTTCTCTCTCTCTAAGATAATTTCCCAACTGAATTACCTGAATAATTTGTTCATGGCGAACCAGAAACCCGGAACAAGTCTTTAGGCTTTGTTCATAACGCAATGGCGATAGAAGAGAATTCTTCTGTGAGGCGCCTCAAATCCAGGAGTGACAAATTACGTAGGCGTGTTGCTGTGGTGGAGGCGTTATTTTATGGGCCCAGACCAGGACAGACGTTGGATGAATTTTTATCTGAAGTTGACTCGCGGGTAATTTTTGGTTAATTAACAACAATTTACACACCAAAACTGTTTTTCTTTAGTTTTTTTCCCTTACTTTTTTCTGTATGTTTGAATAGTTACCATTTTTAGAAGGCTTGGCCGAGGAAGCAGGAACAAGTGATGCCATGGATCTAAAGCCTAAAATGAACAATAAAGGCTTGGAGGTCAAGGAAATGAATCTGGAACTCAAAGCAGCTGATCTGGCCTTAATGGAGGATTACCTTAATGCAAAAGAGAGGGACCTGCAACGAAGGGAGGCAGATTTCAAAGAAAAATATGAGGAATTTATAGCTCACAAGCGAACTCTCTATGAAAATTTGCACACAAAAGTATTGGAAACATATGTAACAGTCGTTATGAACTTTTGACTTTTGAGCAACGTTTGTTCAAATGATATATATTTCGGACGTCATATATGAAATATTTTATTGGATGCGTCTCTCTTGACTTTCCCATTTCAATACATTGGAGTCTCATATTCATGGTTAAAATTTTTGTATTATTACAAGAGCATATAAATGTGTAATTGTTATAGTTAGAATAATAAATAGTTGTGTTTTTTCCCTTAAAATTTCAAGAACAACTACATGTCTAAACTAATACAAATCATAAAATATATATAATGAAAATAAAGCAAATTATATATTTTAAAAATAACACGAAGAGTTGTTTTGAAAGCATATAAGTTTTAAATTATATATTTTAAAAATATAATCAAACCGCAGATCAAAATATTAGAGTTGAGGTCTAATGTTCTTATATAATAATGAAATATGAAATCATTAATGCATAAAATCAGTTAAATTGAAAAAATTTTAACAGTCAAACAAAACATTGATCTCAAGGTCTTCTGAATGGATTTGGATTCTCTAATAATATTGAGGTAAAGATCTTTTTTTTAAAAAAAAATTGTAACTCTCCTCAATCCCATTAGATCACAATCTGGTTATTATTCCTCAAGTGATAAATATAATTATTAATTCATATCAACACATATTATTTAAGGGAATCTGAATCATACTTTTATTTTATATACAGCATCAAAAATTATGTTTGATTAATATATCTCATATTAATATTTGATTTGAATTCTCAAAAGGATGTCAGATGATCATATATCATATCCTCTCTTTTAAAAAATCAAATAATTTTCGTTAAGAATACTCAACTGAGAGACTATAAATGAGTAACAGTTTTACACGTAAATAGGAGACTAGGTGGAATATAATAACTTAATTAGAGACTTGTTTTGAAGGCGTAAGCTGAGGCTCCTTTCAAATCATTTGGGCGATCAGGTATGTTCTCTAACATTACACTATATGATTGTTCTTTAAGAAAACCTCTTAGATCAGAATAAAATTTTTTCTCGATGGTGCTTTAATTAGAACAAAAGGATACCGATCGAAGCTGCCCAAAAATGCCAACGATAGAACGATTTCAAGAAGAAGATCGTTGTGATCCAAAAACAATTGCTGGGTTGATACGGAAAGTATATGAGCTAGAGGAACGGTAAGTATATAACCAAGTTTTTGCTTTTAAAAAAATAACATCAAAATAACTCAATAAATATGCTTACGTATTTGATAATTTGTATGTTTTTGGTTTCTTAATACCAATTAAGGCTTGTAGAGGCGATAGCAAGCAGGCCAGAACGTTTTGCAAGACTTAAAGAACGAGAGGAAATAACTCGAGAAAAGAGCAAGAGTCTGATGGAAAAATGGGAAGGACTTAAACACACTGTTTCAAAAGAAGAATACTTGGAGAGGATGCAAGTTCTGCAAGAATTGGCAACACAAAACCCACAAAAACAATTAGAGGAGGATCTTCGTCATTCAATAAAGGGTCTTGAATTGATGCAGCATCTGCAAAGGATGCGAGAATTGAAGGAACGGTAAGTATATAATCTAATTTATAGTACAAATTGCACTATAAATTCAATTTTATATTTAGAGTTGGAAGTAGTGTATAACAAAATTTAGTAAGATGTTTTTATATAAATTGAACCATAATTATGATTAGTTTAATAGATCTAGAAGCGTCGTTTATTAAATCATTTGTCATTTTGACCTTTTTTTTTTTTGCGCCAAGACTTGTCGACTGGTGGATGGACAGGCCGAACAATCCCATGCTCTTGGAAGCACAAGAGGAAGAAGGAATTGAAGAGGAGAGTCCTCAAAACAAAAGGAGAAAATCCGATTAGTATTGTCTTATTAGAATTATTCGAATAAAGATATTTTAATTGTTAATTAATTGGTTTTTTTAATCATTATCTTACTTGGAAACATTTTAGGAAGCATTTTAGATTTTATTTATTTTATTCTTTAGAGATAGATTTATCATCAAACAAGTTGGCCCAATTTGTAGAATCAGATGGTAATTCTTCGATTAGAATGTGTGGAGATTGAGAGATAAATTACAACAATAACAAGGGTCGTAGGATCATGGGTGAGAAGGCAAGTCCACAATCGAACAGTGATAGAACTTTGAGCAAGAGGAAAGGCTTGAAGATCCAAAGGGGAGACCCCAAGGATATCAAAGGAAAAGCCTTGGACATAGGCCAACGGACAAGTCTTCAAGACAGAAAGTGAAAGCAAAACTTTTTCCGTTTAGGAGGTATTTAGGTAAGATCAAAAATCATAATTTCAAAAGTGCTTTTACGATATACGAGATAAATATATAGAGGAATTTATCTCGATTTACGAAAAAATGCTCTTGAAAAGTGTTTATTGAGTTATCTACACACCCCTTCAGCTTTCTTTTTATTATATATATATATATATATATATATTTGCCTGTGAGCCTATCACAAGGGTATACAATGACACTCGTGAACATGCTTTTTATATATTCATATTGATCACAGATTATCGTATTTTTATTTCTATAAAAAATTGCAGAATTAAACTAGAGAATTGGTACTATATTTATCTTGAACGTAGGGTAGGGGAGGGATGCTTACCAAATTGAGAGAGCAAAATAAGAGGCGGTTTCCGAGAAACTCCATTAATCTTGCGTCCCTTGTAACTAAATCATGTCCAAAATTATAAGATTAATTTCAATTTTTATCTAATCCTTTGTTATCTTTTGATGTGTTAGCCTGATGGGAAAGAAAACACATCAGGTGGCCTGAAAGAAATAAAAATGCCTAGGGGCCACAACAAAATTAACACTTCTGCTCACTCTAATTTAATTTTTCTGTCCGAATTATTAATGATTATCAAATATAACAATTTTTATTGAGGGGATGTATAGTTAATATATTATTATATTCCTTAGTCTAATTATTAATGGCCGAATGAATCATCCCCGGAATGGGGACAGTAGAGAGAATCTTCAAAAGCTGGAGAATCTTACATAGTCGAGCAGGTCGTCAGCCTATTAGAATCCATTTACACGTACCTTTAATGAGTTCCTACATGCTACTCCTCCAATCCTTAATATAACACCCATTTAACTAATTTGATTAGATTAAAAAAGTTAGGTAAATTAGTTAATTATAAGAAAAGTGACACATTTTTTCTAAAACACCATAATCATCTTTCTTAATATCCCTTCTCCATCTTCTACTTGATTATGATTGAGGGAGTATCCATAGGGTAATTTAGAGAAAATTAATAAATATGAGAAATGAGTCTTATATTTAAAACAAAAACCAACTCAATAATTGGGTTCTATATTAAGACCGGAGGAGTATAATAAAAAAAAAAAGAAGCATAAATCTGTCTTCGTCAGGGAATGAAGTGTCCTTGTGGTATATTAGAGTTCATTTAAATTTTAATGGTTCTACCTCTGACTAGATTCTAGACATCACCCTTTACAATAAGAATGTCGCACACACCAAATTCATTTCAAAGCATTAATTTACCTTGGCAAAGTTGATAGCAATTTTTTCCATGGTTGGAACAACCTTATAATAATGCCTCAAATAGTCCTCCACAACCACCTCCCCGTAGGTTTCTTCCTCTGCAGCCACAGGCTCAATTAGGGTTCTTGGTGGTGGACTATAGAACAAAGCAATGGACCCTCGTTCTGCACTCCTATTGGTAATAGCCCTATGCCAAGTGCTATGGACAAGCCCATTGCTCATGATCTCAAGCAAGTCTCCAACGACCACTAGCAACTGGTCTTGTGGCCATGAGATAGTGATCCATGTCTGGTCCTTATTAAGCACTTGAAGGCCTTGGCTGGACCCAAATTGAGCTAGGATTGTGAGGGCACTAGCGTCGGAGTGCTGGTTAAGACCCATGGCCAGTTCTGGACTTGGGCATGGTGGATAGTAGTTCACTCTGGCTTTGATCTCACTATCTGTAGGATGAAAGTACTTGAGGAAAACATCATGGCTTTCAATAGACAAAGCCTCTGCCAAAGCCACAAGCAAGAAGTCCATTACACCTCTTGCTTCTCTGGCATATCTTTCCATTGCTTCCCTGAAACGAACCAAATAGTGAAGACATTAGTGTATAGACAAACAAGATTCGATTTCATGGGCTAGCTGGGAATAAAATGGGGTTATAGTTCGGCAGAACACAAATAGCTCTATCAAATTATCCCCTTTTCTGGAAAGATTCATTTTGAGCGTCCAAACAACGAAATTAGAGAAGGAACCTGAAATTGGTTGGTTTAAGGGGCCAAACGCGCAGTCCCTCATCATCCTCAAGAGGAGGAGCTACTCGAAAAGTCAATCGATCGATCCAATCTAATGCCTGATCTTCTGACTTGACAAAGTTTCTGCCATATCCCATATTATCTATCTCACTGTAAGTTCCTACACAAGCTTTCTTCTCCGGAAAAGGCAACTTAAAGAAGCTCTTCACAACATCCCTAGCACCATCCACGACTTCCAAGGGAACCCCATGATCCACAATCAAAAACACTCCTAAACCCCTCGCAGCATCGGCTAACTTGGCTAGCTCCTCTGCTCGAACCATGGACTCGGACCCTTCCTTCAACGTGGCTAAGTTTACTGAGGGAATTTCCTCGAACACATGGTGGGCAAATGCGGTTGAGTCTGGCCTCTTGAACCTATCAGGCAAGTGTTTGAGTCCTTGGCGAGCTAGTTCTTGAACCACAGGGACCTTCACAGTCCTAAGCCTCCCTTTTTCGTCTAAGAAACTGGTTTGGTGGTAGCATGAGTTTTCGTTATATGTCTCCATGTTCAGAATCATTCAGCCTCAGATTCTTCTTAAAAATTGCGATGGTGAATTTGTGATCCAGACATGGTGGTGGTGGGAGTTGGCTTCCGTCCTGATAAAACTAAATAAATAAATTTAAACTATTAAAAAAATATTTCTCTGGATATGAAGGAGACAAACTAAAGCTAATCACGAGAGAGCAAGTACTAGCCGAGATCTGGAGCTAAACACTGTTGGATTTCTTCTTCCTCCTCTCTCTGCTATATTTACTGCGTTTCCTTCTTAGCTACTCAATCAGAGTGCCTCGAATTCATTCACCTCCGCTTTCTTCACGTTCCAGCTCATACACTGCCACAAAGTCAGCTTCACCCCAATTACCTTTCGGGAACAAAGCTTCCCAGAATCCCTCACCCGAACGAGGGTCGTGTTCCGCTCTGATCGAACGCCAGCAAGTCGCGCCTCGTTCGCATCCTTGGACGGAAAAACCGTAGCTTTTGGAAAAGATCAAAGTTGTGTGGATAAGGCATAATCTCACACAAAAGACAAATTGAGAAAACGAAGCCTTCTTCTCGAATTGCAAGTTCTTTAACATTCCCACGATATTTTTTAATGTGTTTGGAGCAAAATTTTACTTCAGTGAGCAGCTATGCATGGGCATATACGTACATAATGTGTGTTACACTTTTGTTTCAATAGATGGACATGTAGAAAAAATATTTATTAGAATAGGACTTCAGAAGAACAATATTTTGAGACCATTTAGGAGAATCCAAAATTATCAAAAATATAATTATTTTATGATACTATAATTAAAAATATATTTTTATCAGAAGATGTAGAAGCCAAAAAAAAATAGATATGGTTAGTTTTTTTGGGCAAAATAAACCATTTTGAAGTTTCTATGATAGGATCATCATACCTTTTTGTTCTTCCTTTGATTTTGCACAAACATTTATTCAACAATGAACCATTTAGTTACTTCATGAATCATGATGGCCCCTGTTGCTTCCTCTGTTCTCGCGCCCTGAGATTCTGCATTTGATGCGCCCTTGTCTTCGCAGGTCTGCTTTTCTTTTACAAATTTTCTTGTTAATCTATTAATAATTTCTTGTATACTTCTCTCACACAAATGAGCAAACTCTTGTTTGTTATTTGTTTTAAATTGGCTCAGTGTCTTTTGATTATAATCATCTATGCTTTTTATGTGCGGAGGCTTCTCGAAAGCGAAAGATGGTGGACAGGGATAATTAATAATAATATAAAAATTGTGATTCAAAATATAAGACGTTATCAGAATAATTAATGAGTTTTTTTTTATTTTAGCCCTAATTAAATATAAAAGAAAAAGGAGTGATAATAAAAATATAACATTAAAGACAATTTATTATTTTTTGGGGGTAAAATAATAAAATTTTATTATTTTAGGACAAATTTAATGACTTAACTTTTATTTATTAAAATGTGAAAAAAGTTAACCAATTTTTTATATTGCGGAGCGGAAGGAGTATATTAACAACAACTGATGTGGAAAACCTAAAAAGACCAGAGGCAAAGAGAACGCTGCTTGTAAGCATTGCTTTGCTATCAAAGACTACTTGGAAGTTGATAAGTGAACGTCATAGAAATTAAACAAGGTGTCGTGTATTAGGGGTGTTTAGGAATGTCCGGTTCCTATTTTAGTCATATTGAGATGGGATAGTTCTGGTTTGAAAATTTTTAAAACAGGACAAAATCCATATCAGAACGAGACGAGATGCAGGACAGAATTGTCCTGTTCAAGTCCCGTCACAAAATATTTTCTTTATATATATTAAATCATATTAATTTATTTATAAACACATTTATAATGTTATATTATAAAAAATAACCCCTAAATCTCTAATTTCTAATATTTTGTACTTCCATTTGGGCATATAATGTTATAATTCTTCAATCATTTTAACTTAAAATTCAAATTTCTACTGTAATTGTTTTTCATATTGGCGGTGAATATAAACCCTTTTCGAAATTCATATGAGCCTCATATATACTGTATACATAATTGCATCCTAATAATCAACGCGCATATATATATATATATATATATATGCAAGCAGGTTTTTATTATTTATTTTATGTGTGTAGAACTTACAAACAAACACCGTATATACATGCATATATGCATATAGGTTCGTCTATAAAAAATAACTAAAGTCAAGAGTACTGCAATGAGATGATGCTCATTAATTAAGTCACTTAATTCCCATGATATATGTAATTGACATTCATAGTTTTTGGTTCATGTTAGACAAACGCTTTGTGTTTTTAACTTAATTCCCTATGAAACTCTGAGGAAGAACTTACCAGAGAAGAATGGGATGTCACCAAAACAAGACATACTCAATACTTCTTTGGGTTAGTATATCTACTGTTAATGGCTTAATGATTCTTGAATAAAATATCACCATTTTATACTTTGGCTTTGATTATACATACCTCTGTTCCCCCCCCCCCCCCTCATCACAACAATTTTTATATATTAACATTCCTTAATCTAATTATTAATGGCTGAATGAATCATCCCTGGAACGGGGACAGTAGAGAGAATCTTCTTTAGGTTGCCCTTTCCAGAGAAAATAATAATAATGATCAGCGGACAACGTATCTTGCCAAAAAATCAGCGGGGAAAAGGAAAGTAAGTTCCTACACAAGCTTTCTTGTCTGGAAAAGGCAACCTAAAGAAGCTCTTCACCACATCCATAGCACCATCCACAACTTCCAAGGGAACCCCATGATCCACAATCAAAAACACTCCCAAACCCCTCGCAACATCGGCTAGCTTGGCTAGCTCCTCTGCTCGAACCATGGACTCAGATCCTGTTGGCGACTGCATCAAGATTTTCCAAAAATCCAGTGATCTGCCAACTCCTCTACAATGCTATGCAAATCCTATATATGGTAGCATCTGCAAAGACATGATAAACCTGAGTCATGCCTTGTAGAAACTGTCCTTTAGAGTTATTCTGCAACTTCCAAGAAAACAAGAAGCGGCACTCCCAGGGTTAAAAGGTTGGATGAATATTGTTTCTTTGCACATCCTTGAGGAGGAGGAGGAGACTGAGCTCACTATAAAGTTAAGCAACCTTGTAATTCTTTTATGGATGAATCCTGAGAGATGGGGTGGCCCCTGTTGCAAGATGAGATTCCTCTTCATCTAATCCAAATGCGGTTTATCAGAGCAATAATATTCTTAACCAGCTGATGAGGGGTGTCCATCCCTTGTTAAGGGAGAAAAGAGTTTGTTTAAACCAAACTCTGAAGTCACAAAGTTCTAAATAATGCACAAAACCAGAGGGAGAGAGACAAACAAATGATGCAACGTATTTCCAGTTCATGGCGTCCAAAACAGCAGAAATTAATTAGTAGAATTTAAATAATGCTTTCTTGGAATATCTCCCGAAGGAATGGCCTTGTTCAACAGCTTCCGTATGAATTGAGCGAAATTTCCAGAACAAATCTGTAGAAGATGAAAGAGAAGATTATATCAGAAGAAATTAAAAAGAAAACACCTTTTAACAGTATACTCACCAGAAGGATGACTGATACTCCAGCATAGACTATCTGGGAGGTTATTAAAAGAAAGTGGAGTTCGGAGAAGCTGTGGAGAGAGATATAATATATATAGCGTTCACCAAGTCTTCATTCCATCTATAGGACACCAGAAAGATGAGTTATGCCCTCACATAGACCAAATATTCGGTTTTGGTCATTTAATTAACAATCTGCCCTCTAATGTTTGAGGGCAGGGTATGCATAGATCAAATTAAATCGGGTTTGTTATCAATCCAAAGTTTGGACCAATAAAAACTTTGGGCTGAAAAAGACAGCCTGAGGTCTGGTCTAGTCCGATACTAATCCGAGATCAGGTTTGACTGGATTTAGTCCTTTGGATTGTGTGAAATACAACCTTAATTTAATTTCTTTTTAAAATTTTTTTCTCCAATAAGAGGCAAGATTGTAAGTTACTGTTTAAAATTTTGCACATATTTTAATTCAAACTTCATCAAATTTAATCATTCCCTTTCAATTTTTCAATAACGTCATTTTTATTTATCAATTATAGATCTCATATTGTGAAAAATATATATATGCTCATTATTTAGGAAGTTAATAGATAAATCTTGATTATTTAAATAGACAAAAAACTTATATAGAATAATTAAAACAAATTAAAATTATATAAATAATAGTTAAAAATTTTAAAAGAAAATTGGGTCAAATTGAATTGGACCAACAGGCCTTAGGGGCCAATTCCTAGTCCAATCTAGCCCAATGAGACTAGTTTGGTCCAATCTAGCCCAATCTTTTTTCGGGCCAATCTTTTTTTTGGATCGGACTGAATCGGGTTTGTTGGAATTAGACTGGACCATACTAGACTATCGGGTTTTTGTAAAGCCCTAGTTGAGGGTTAGCCAAATTATTGAAATACGACAAATAGAGAAACAGTTTCAGTGATGAGCATAATAATGTTCATCGTTGAGGTGAAATATAAACAATTCAAAATCAATTTTAATAATTTAAATTTAAAATTTTCAACCAAGAATTTGTAAATAAAAAATTATTTTTTTAAAAAAACTAATAATTAAAAGATTATATTTATTTTGGATTATTTATCTATTAAAAGAAAAATATTTTTTGAGAAAACAAAAATATTAAATATTAAATCTCAACCGTCCATATTAAATTTGAATGGCTAAGATTTGATAAGTATCATGGTGCTCATCCCTCTAATAAGCACCAAAATTGATTCCCAAATAGAGTGTGTGTATGGGAAATTTTTTTTTTTTTATTCCTGTGTGTTATAACTCAAATCTTTGAATTTTAATGTAAGTTAATCTTTTTAGTACGTTTGATTTAGTTGAAATTAAGTCCCTGAATTTTAACTTATTATAATTCAAATCCTATAGTTTTAATTATTTAAAAATTTAGAGACTAAGCATTAATTAAGTCAAAACTCTATTTATATATTACATTATAACTCCGTAAAATCTGGATTATAATTTTCTTTCTCCTAATATATGTATATTCTTCCACGTACTATTTTCATGATTTGACCATCGACCCATTTTTATTAAGAAAAAGACAAAACTATAATCACACGCTTTTCACGGCTATTGCGAGTCACAAACCGGCAGAAAGAAACATGACGAGAGGTGAAATGTGAAAGTACATCCAAAAAGGAATTTAGTTAATTCCACTTTGCAAACTACATTTCAACTTAACGTAAGAGAACCGCATTCTGTTTCCCCACAAAACAAGGACCTTTCGCCCCCACATGAGCCCCCTCTCCTACACGTGTTGACGTGCTAAAGCTTCTGAAACTGAGTTGCTGGACACACTTTGAACACGTCAACGAATCGTGACTCAGAAATCAGAATGATTTAGTTATCATATTACTCAGTAATATATTATTGGTGGGATGTGTAGTTATGATTTTATTATATTATATTCCTTCATCTAATTATTAATGGCTGAATCACCCAAAGCAGCTATGGTTCCCAATGGGGAGGCTTTTTTTTTTTGTTCCAAAACAATGGAGAGGCTGTTTGTGTGGTAACTTGTTTAGAATAATTTATAAATAATTTTTTAATTGTGATTTACAAAATACAAAATAAATATATTAGAAAAGTTTTGTTTCGATTTATATAAAATATATTTATAAAAGATTTTCATCCCTATCCAAATGGTTACTGTGTTCCTAAACTGATCTGCAAAAGCCAAGGGCGCCAGCGCAAGGCAATAGTTTTTGACTAATTTCAGTACACCCAAAACCTAAAGCAATGAGAAAGCGACACTTGTCCACCTTGCTTTGCCACAAAACGCCACTTGGCACGTGACCCCAAGGTGTTGTGCGCATGAAGCTCCACTTGCCCCCAAACATGCTCATTTTTATTACTACTTTTGTCTTATTTATAAAATAGATGAAAGAAAAAACAATTTTTTATCCTATTTATAAAATATTTTAAAATTTTTTTTTATATGGGCATTTAATTTTATTTATTATTTATTATTGTGTTGACTTTATTTATATGAAATATAATATATATTAAATATAAATAAAGTTAAAAATTTGTTAAATTTTAAATTAAAATTAATAAAATTTAAAGTTTTATTTGATATATATGAAGTATGCTGGAAGTGACTTATAAATAAGATCAAAAAAGCATTTCCTACTACTACTATTATTTTTTTCCTTCATACAACGGTAGTTTAGTATTTTACTGAAAAGTCCCTCACTTACATGATAAACCCCTCAATTCTGCTTAATTGTCATCATTAGCAAATCATCACTTGCTCTCTTGCCAAGCAAAATGGAGAACCCCCACTTGATTGCACCTCCATTCAAATGGCTTGCTCTCTCACGACAAGCAAAATGGAGGACCTACACTTGATTATTATTGCAACTCCATTGCTAGCCTTCGGGGCAGACAAGAGAAAATGGGACACAGATTAAGATCATCTGGTCAAATTGGCACCGTAGGTTTTCAAAACCATGCTTCCAAAACGGCGGCGTTTCCCACTACAGCGTGAATACTGAACCGGCATCTTCACAACGAGACAACCCCCCCGTATGCCTCAAATTGATGTGTTAGGTTAACGAAAGAAGAATTTGCAGGAAAAACACATTTTTAGGTAACCTGAAGGAAATTCATATCTCTGAGGGCCACAACAAAATTATATTCTACGCATTGACGTGCTACAGTCTCAACAACAAAATTAGGAGACAGACGTAACAAAATTAGGAGACAGACGTTGAACACGTCAAGCAATCCTTCCTCACTCCAATTTAATTTTCCTGTCTGACTTATTAATATTTCTTTAATTGATGGGATGTACTATAGTTATAATATTATATTCCCTAATCTAATTAATTTATGGGGCGGTTCATCCCTTGCATAGGGACAGGGGAGAGCATCTCCAAAACCTGCAGAAGCTTCTTACATAGGCGAGAAAGGTCGTTCATGTACGTTCGCTTCGAACTCACCGTTGCTTACGTTGATAAAAGTCGCATGATGTGACATGAAAGAAAAGCTTTAGAGGTTATCCAGAAAAAGAGAAATAAAAATAAGAAAGAAAAGTAAAGTGAGGCTTTTTGTCCTGGGAGACGTGTCTTGGATGTTTTGTTAACTTCATGCCTTCCTTCTTCTTCCTTCCTTCTTCACGTTTGTCCCTGGGAATGGAAAAATATGGCTTTTTTCTGTTGGTGACGAAATCAAATAAGAAGAAAATAAATTCGATGCTTTCCTGTGATGGGTTCATCATAAAGAAGACTTGTTCTCTGTTTTGCTTTTTCCGGTGAGTCTTTTTGGCGGCACAGTTCGAAGCAGGGACTTCACTCGAGGATGATGCAAATTTCATCACCTTCGGTTCACTCTCGCTGCAGATTCTACCCATTCTCTATAGGATCATCCGCTTCAAATCGATCTGGCCGTGTTCATGTCCAACGCAAGGCGATTACTTTCAAGCTCAGCCCAGTTCGGTCTCTGCCGGCGGAACCCTGTTCTAGTTCTCCTACGCTTATTGCGTCGTCAAACTCACCTTTCACAAACGGTTCATCCTCTCATGGAAATTTTCTTGTGTCCCAAAGAAAAGGTTTCATATCACTACGCAGTAGCAGCAGGAAGATTAGGAAGAAGAAAGGTCTCACTGTCTGTGCGGCGTTTGAGAAATTTACTGAAAGAGCCATAAAGGCTATATTGTTCTCCCAAAGAGAAGCTCAGGCCCTTGGCAAGGAGGTGGTTCTCCCACAGCATCTTTTGCTGGGATTAATAGCAGAGGAAGATCATTCTCCTGATGGGTTTCTTGGTTCTGGTGTGACCATTGATAAGGCTCGAGAGGCAGTTCGAAGCATCTGGAATATCCAAATTTCTAGCTCTGCTGGTGATGATGGTGAGGATAAAAAAGATGGAGCTTCCGTTCCTCACCACCATGTCCCCTTTTCAATTGGCGTAAAGCGAGTGTTTGAGGCTGCCGCTGAATATTCCAAGCTTCTGGGCTATAATTTTATTGGCCCTGAGCACATAATGGTTGCTCTGTTCAACGTTGATGATAAAAACGCCGGCCTAGTCCTCAAGAGGTAGTGCATCATATCTCTATATTGTTTGGAATCTGATATATTCCTCTCTAGTTACAAACAAATTGATTGCACATATAATGGCCCAGATATTTAACTACAACTACAGAGGAATTTTTTTTTTTTTTCAACCTGTTTCTTTTTTTAGCTCTTATTGCTAAAACCTAATGAAGTTTGATTCCCCCGGCAAATTCATTAATTACTTCATAACACGCACCTGATTATGTCTTGGAATTCTATAATTTTTTAGATTAATTTCCCAGTTATGCCTCTAGTGGAATCTGATAAGAGTTTCCCGAAGCTAATTCTGGGAAGTCAATCCCAAAAAGATATCCAACCCCCCTATTCTACATATCGATTGGTTATGGGTATGTATATCGGTCCCACAATGGGCCAAGACTGAACGGTATTCTGCTGAGGGGGCCAAAGAGGAAGTAGTACTTGTATAGTTGACTCACATAATAATTTGAGGTTGTTATTTTGATTAAAATTTTTTACGGATGTTGCAAATGTACTGCTGTTTTTTAGACTGGACGTAAACCCACACCACTTGGTATCAGAAGCATTCTCCAGGCTACGAAAGGAACTTGACAAAGATGGAAGAGAACCTAAGATGTTATCCAAAGGGATGCGTAATAAGTCTCTTTCAAGAAAGGGCACTGCCTCAGGATTCTCTGACACATCCAAAGGTAGGAAACATTCTCTTTAATTTTGTCAAATTTGGGTACTTATATTTCAAGGCAGACAAGTAATGAAACTTTGTTTTGTTAGATCAAAGCGCTCTATCACAATTCTGTGTGGATCTCACTGCTCGTGCGGATGAAGGACTAATTGATCCCGTTATTGGCCGAGAATTTGAGGTTCAGAGAATTGTGCAGATTTTAGCTAGAAAAACCAAAAGCAATCCCATTCTTCTTGGTGAAAGTGGTGTTGGAAAAACAGCTATTGCTGAGGGTTTGGCCCTTCGAATTTCTCGTGCGGATGTTCCTGTTTTCCTATTGGTGCGTTTCTCATCAAGTAGTTTATGTTCTTCATGTTCTTCTGTCCTTTAAGCTTGTGCCTTTTGGTGGGAATTAATTAATAGATGCGTATATGTAACTTATATTAGTTTCAAACTTTATTCCTGCTTTGTGTTTACACAGACAAAGCGTGTCATGTCTTTGGATGTTGCATTATTGATGTCTGGGGCAAAAGAGAGGGGGGAGCTGGAGGATCGTGTTACAAAATTAATAAAAGATGTAATACAAGAAGGTGAAAACATTGAACATAACATAAAAAAGTAAACTTTGGTTGAATAGAAAAATTGCTTTAGTTCTCATTGGTTTCTTCTGATACAGGTAATGTCATTCTTTTCATTGATGAAGCCCATACTCTTGTTCAGTCAGGGGTAGTTGGAGCAGGAAAACAAGGAGCTAGCCTTGACATTTCTAATTTACTTAAACCTGCCCTTGGAAGAGGTCAATTTCAGGTGATTATTTCTCATGTAATTTGTATTTACTGATTTTTGTTTTCTTTAACTACCAAAACTCTTCATGGGTAGCCTACTCCAGAACTGCTAGCAACTACATTCATAATAAAGTGCATTAACATTCAACTTCTCTACAGTGCATTGCATCTACAACCATAGACGAGTACAGGTTGCATTTTGAGAAAGACAAGGCATTGGCACGACGATTTCAACCTATTCGGGTTGACGAACCAAGTGAGGTTGGTTTAAATATTCATACCTTTTATTATTCTATGTAATGTAAACAGTTAGTGCTAATTAGATTTCTAATTTTGATATCATGTGATTATGTATAGGATGATGCAGTAAAGATACTTATGGGCCTACGTGAGAAATATGAGGCACACCACAAATGCAAATATACACCAGAAGCTATAAAGGCTGCAGTGTATTTATCAGCAAGATATATAGCGGATAGGTATCTCCCTGATAAAGCTATTGATCTTATTGATGAAGCAGGAAGCAGAGCTCATATTGAAGCCTTTAAGAGAAAAAAAGCACAAGAAATTTGCATACTTTCCAAGAGCCCAGCTGATTACTGGAAAGAAATTAGGACGGTTCAGTCCAGGCTTGAAATGATGGTAATATTACTGCTTATGGCATGCTTGTAGTTGTCTGAGTTGTTTACATTGTTAGTTTGTGTCTCATGCATGTCATTTCAGGAAGGCAAACTCAAATATGATGGCGCTTCTGATGATGCCAATGAACTCATCCTGGACTCCTATTTGCCTGACACAACCAATGATGATGAGTATGTGAATCTATCATAAACTTTTGTTTGGACGGGAAGAAAAGTAGGAAGGGAAGAATACTAGGAAGGAAAATCCCCAGAATAGTAACCTTTTAAAGTATTTTTGGAAGTTTTCTTTTCTAGTGTTCCCTTCCCATATTTTCCCCTCACTTTTTCCCCAATCCAAACATAGCCTAGGTGCGCAGAAGGATGTCACTTGGGCTTAGTTTGGTTTCTAATTCTAAGTGTCTTACTTGTTCTTTTCCTTTAGACCTACGGTGGTTGGGTCTGATGAGATAGCAGAAGTTGCTTCCCAGTGGTCGGGCATCCCTGTTCAGCAGCTCACTGCTGATCAAAGAATGCTTTTGATAAACCTTGAATACCAACTGCACAAACGTGTGATCGGACAAGAAGAGGCTGTTTCTGCCATTTCTCGAGCTGTTAAGAGATCACGAGTCGGTCTTAAGGATCCCAATAGGCCAATAGCAGCAATGCTCTTTTGTGGTCCAACTGGGGTTGGCAAAACTGAACTTGCTAAATCTCTGGCAGAATGCTACTTTGGATCAGTAAGTGAAGACTAGGATGCAGCTAATAGACATTCAGTTTTTCCCCTTGAAACTTTTATAAGATTACTCACAGTTCTTCTGTAAGAGTTGAACATAACAAGGAACTGAAAATGTTTTTATGTCAGGAGGCAGCCATGGTACGATTAGACATGAGTGAATACATGGAAAGACACACAGTAAGCAAATTGATAGGATCCCCTCCAGGTTATATTGGTTATGGAGAAGGAGGCACTTTAACAGAAGCTATTAGAAGAAAACCATTCACATTGCTTTTGCTTGATGAAATAGAGAAAGCTCATCCAGATATATTCAATATCCTTCTTCAGTTGCTTGAAGATGGCCATCTTACTGATTCTCAGGTTTGTACAATGCTGCAGTGAAACTAAATCAATCATCAACAGATTATGAGTTACTTTATGCTTAATTTGCTACTGTTTTAACCAAGTTAGTTAATTTTCTCAGTCTTTGTTTTTGAAATTGGATCTAACAGGGTCGAAGAGTTTCATTTAAGAATGCATTGGTGGTAATGACTTCAAATGTGGGGTCTAGTGCCATTGCAAAAGGTCGACGCAACTCCATAGGTTTCTTGCTTCCAAATGACAAAGAAACTTCATACAATGGTTTGAAATCAATGGTGATGGAAGAATTAAGGACATATTTTCGTCCAGAATTTCTAAACAGAATAGACGAGGTGGTAGTGTTTCAAACCCTTGACAGGACACAGGTTCGTTTTCTTAGGATATCGTTTCTAATAATGCAAACTCTTTTTACTATGAGCAATCAATTGGATATTTTAAGGAAAAAAAAGTTATAAATTTAGAAAACAAAGTGGATTGAGGTCTTATATTTAAAATCAAAATAAATATCTTGTTTAGCTTTATATTTAGGATTAAAAGTAATATCACGTTAATATTTTAAATGCTAACTTATTACATTACCATTTTAAATGCAGCTTCTTGAAATATTGGATTTGATGCTTGGAGAGGTGGAGAAGAGGACCAGGTCTCTAGGAATTGAGTTAGAGGTGTCTGAATCTGTGAAGGACTTGGTGTGCCAGCACGGGTATGACCCTACATATGGTGCTAGGCCCCTTAGGAGGGCAGTTACTTCACTCATTGAAGATCCCTTGAGTGAAGCAATCATTGCTGGAGAGTGCAAACAAGGTGACAATGTCCTAATTGATTTGGATGCTGATGGTAACCCATTTGTTATAAATAAGTTTAATCAAATTGTCAACTCATCTTGACACAACTTAACCATGTAAATAACCATTCTGCAAGGAATAGGTCCACAATTATTTATATTCTGTTTTTCCCCCCAAGAAAAGCCCCTTGTTTCTAGCCGGGGCAATTCACTTGTGTGTGTTGAGCACACCAATCATTCTTTTTATGAGGGAAAGAAACTCCTAATTCCATCAAAATGTAAAATAGTAAAGTTATATTGAATTCATAATTATCTCTACTTGACAGGTATAATTCTTTATGAGGGATTGTCTTTAAGTATTGATTAATTATTGGTGTAATTACATTTTTAGTAAGCAATTAGTTGTGTTAAACACTAAGTCTACGATAGATTGGGTCTTCTAATCATAATAAAATTTTTGAAAAAAAATTATCTGACTTTTATGTAATTTAGTCCAAAACTGAGAGGCTATCTTATTTTGCATTTTTTTTGTTTGAATGTTAGACCTAAAAAATAAAAAAGGGAAGGTGCCATGTTATATGTTGATTATATACAAAATCTGTTTGGAACAACTTATAGGTAGTTTTTCAATAATAATTTATGGAATACAAAGTAAGTATATGAGAAAAGTTTTATCTCGGTTTATGTGAAATGTGCTTATATGGAATTTCCACCATGATCCCAAACAGGTACATAAACAGGTACATAGTATGTGATGATGCTCGCTCCTTTCCTATTTATACGTGGTATAATAAGTTTATATTTTGTTTATAAGTCATTTTGCAGAATTTATGAAGGATTAATAAGGGTCAGTTTGGATTGGCAGTGGAAAAAATAACTTATTCTTAATCTAATTTTTTAAAAAAGTAAGATTGGATAAAAGTTAAATTGGATAAGGTAAATTGTGTTTGGATTGGAGTTTAAAAAAATTAGTTTGTAAAAATTAGATTGGTAAAAAACTGTTTTGATTATAATTGAATAAAAATAAGTTTGTTTGTAAAATTATCAAAATAAGTATGAGTTTTAATAAATAATGAAACATGATTAAAAAAATAAATTCATATAATATAATAAATTTAAATTAATTTAATATAAAGAAGTGAAATTTAATGAATGAATTAAATTTTAAAACATTAAAGAAATCATAAAAAAATATTTTAAATATAAAGGTGAAATATGATAAAAAATAAATTTATATCATACTCTTTTAATCTTAAATATAAGACCGAACGACTATAATAAATTTAAATTAATTTAATATGAAAAAGTGAAATTAATTCAAATTGTTTCCCCCACACGCATAAAACAGAGGAGACGAGCTCGAAGAGAGGAGATGTGTGAAGCGGGAGACAAAATCACAAAATGAGCAGGAGGAGAGAGGATTTTTTTTGAGCCACCAATAATTGCCTATAAACCCAATTAGCTAAAGTAATAAGCAAGAAAAAAGAGCTTTTGAAAAAGCTAGGTTCAAACCAACTTTGACCTTTAAGTGATTTGAGTCAAAAGTTTTGCCAAATACAACCATCTTGACCCAAACGTGATTAATCCTCTAAAAATCACTTATTTCATATCTAATTGTCCTTCTAAACACACACTAAAGGGGTGTTTGGATGGAAACCAAATTATGGTTTCAGAAGTACTTTTACGGTTTACGAAGTAAATATGTGGAGGAGTTTGCTTCGTTTTACAGAAAAGTGCTTCTGAGAAACACTTCTGAGGGTTACCAAACACCCTCTAAAACTATCAAATGGTGTCATTAATTTAGATATTGCTAAGTTATTATGATGAGTTGAGAGATACTCGAGTGGACTTGGTTGGCTCAATAGGACTTGGCTATGTTTTTTCAACCCTCTTTTTCCTTTCATCGCTGTTGGATCAAAATTTCAATAATTTACCTGTAATATTGTATACAAATATTATTATAATTTTATTTAAAAATATATAAATAAATTTTAACAGTCCAATGATGATAAGGGCAGAAGAAGAAAGAGGAGGGTAAGAGTAGAAGAGATTAAGAGAAAAGTCAACAAATCCAAATTCTTACTTATGACTTAATTTAACTTTTGAATCAAAAGCCACATAATTTTAAGTCTTGATTATATACTATCTTTTGTCTTAATTATAAGATTTTGTTTGTAAACTATTATTTATATACTAATTAGGAGCAAAGGTAGTATAACATAACCTCAAAAATAATATTCAATTGAGTTGAAAAAGCTTAGTTAGACATGATAATATGATTAAATGAATTGTAGATTTTTAGCAAATTATTGTAGTGCTATCTTTGAATGACGCTCAATAATTAAATTCTCCGGTTGATGTAAACATAGAAAGCTTAGTCTTGGGATTTGACCGTTAAAATAAAATCCATTTGGCAACAAAAGTTGTTCTTCAACAAATTTTATATTAACTCTGTATACTTAATATAAAAGTTGGATAGCTAATTTAAAAATATTTTAAAAATTAGTTAAGTTAATTATTTATTATAAATATATGTTGGCCTATCTAAACTATTGTTTTGAATCATGTGCATTGAAATATCCGTTGATCCGAACCTCTTATAATCAATAGAAATATTTTAAAAAGAGTAAGAGATGCAATAACTTGAGATTTTATATTTATCATTACATTCAATTCTCCAATTAACTCTTATATTAAATTGAATTGGTAGTACTCTTTGGATTCTTAATGTAGGATTTAATTAACTATTTTAAGTAAATTAAGAATGATAATTAAATTAATTAATATGATATCTTTTTAAGACACCTTAAGTATCATTTTTAATTCTCTTTTTTTCTCTCCTATTTGATTATTGTTGGAGAAATATAATTAGGATTAATTTAAAAAATTAATAAGTATGTGTATTAGATCTTATATATAAAATCTATATCAAAGCGCCGAGTATACTCATCTAATTCTATATTAAGTAGTCGGGGAGTAATTAATACTCTTTTCATCTCTTTTCATAAGCAAAAACTATCATTTCCTTTTTGTTCTTAAATATAAGTAACATTTACAAGTTATGTTAATTCTTGTAGCAAATTTTCTATTTTATCCTATTAAATATTTATTTTAATACTCAATATATTTATTATCTTATTTTTCAAACTATCATCTTTCTCCATCACATATTTTCTCTCTTTCATAATTCTTTCTATTATAATAATTTTCTTATTATCTTTTTTACACTCTCACACCTCATCATAAATAAAAATATTTAAAATTTTTTTATTTTATCTATTTATTATCCTTAATTAATCTTTTGATCTACCTAATAGAATTCAATGTTTTCTATAAAAAGCGAGAGGGGGAAGTAGCAAGTACCTGTGTTTGTTTTAGGGGTGTTCAAGGCCGGCCCATCCTGGTCGGCCCGTTCCAATTCTGGCCTTATTAGAATGGGACGGATCTGTCCTGAAATTTTTCGGGACGGGACGGGACACGGGACAGGGTCGTCCTGTCCCGGTTCCTTTTTTTTTTTTTTTAAATTTTTTCCTATTTATATAATATTTTTTTAATATTTTTTTAAAGATGAGACTATTATATGGAACTATAGATATATTTATTTAGAGTTTTTATATTTGTTGATGATTTGAGATTATTGATGATTCGAATTTTTAGAAAGTTTTTATTGTGTTAAAAGCTTTTGTTTAGAATTTTTAATGACTATTATATGTAATATTTTGAGCTTTTGTTGAAAAGTGTCCAAACAAATAAAAAAGAAAATAAAAAGATGTTTTTATAAAAAGCCTAAACCCAAAAAACTATAATTAAAAAAATCAGATTTTATTTAAGAAATAAAAAAAATTAAAAAAAATAAAAGATATATATCAGGACGTCCCTGTCCCGTCTTGATTAGAACCGAGACAGCACCGGGACACGGGACAGATTTTCTGTCCCGTTACTGTTCATCAGAATGGAACTGGAACGGGCCTGTCCTGATCCCTATTCGTCTCGCGAATAGCCGTAGTTTTTTTTGAGTCCAATAGGAGCTATACTCCTTAGCCAATATGAGATATACGGTTAATAATCTAAAAGAAGAAGAAGAAGATATTTTTATATGTTATAATGATTTTTTTGCCAGCCAAATATGAAATATCCGGTTAATATCATATTGAAATTGAATTGATTCCTTTATTATTTTTGCCTTTTATTTCTTGGGGTGTTTCACAGAGAAAAATTAACTCGACTCTGTGTCGAGCGTCGTCGTCTTGATCAACCGGGGCCCGGGGCAGAGTTTTTTTTTTTTTTTTCCCCTCCCCCTCCGTCGGAAATTGTTAATATGGTTAGGGTTCTTTCCCTCTTCGGTTCGCATCTGTGCTCTGATCCATCCTCCATGCCGATTCCCTCAACTGTCTTGAATTCTATCCCAATGACTGGTAATGTACCTGTCAAGGTGGAACATGACCCAGCAGCATCAATTTCAGTGTCTTTGCGATCGATATCGTCCCAGCCTGTCAAAGGAGAGCCAGATGATCTTTCAAACGGTCAGCTTCCATTGATGGTGCCGTCAGTCTCTTCAGCGCATGGAGATGATAAGCGTGCGGCTGAAATTGCGAAATCGGTGAGTGAACTCGGTAATCTAGCTTTTGCTATAAATGCTTTCAAGAGCAGGTTTGATGAATTGCAAAAGCATCTGGATTTCATCGACAAAGCCATCGACACGAGGTCCAAAGAGCTTCCTCTTCCCTCCAATACAACGCAGAATACGGTGATAGTGTCTTCTACTCCTTCGGCAGGAGGCAATGTTCATAGTACGGAACCTGTGAGTGCCCAGCCTACTCTGGTGAAGGAGAATGCATTGCATTCGAATCAGAAATTGAAAGAGAAAACTGAGAATGGGGACGGAGGTGGGTCCCTAAATGATGTTCTTTCACTTTGCCGAACGATGTGCAGCCGTGGCCTCCGTAAATATATAGTCTCAAATCTATCACAACCAGAGAAACTCCGTGAGCAAGTTCCCGTGGCGCTCAAGAGTGCCCCGAAACCATTGAAACTCGTTTTTGAATGCATTGGGCGATTTTTTCTCCAGGGAAGCAGAGCTTACAACAAAGACTCCCCCATGATTCCTGCTAGACAAGCTTCAGTTCTTGTTTTGGAATATTATCTCTTGTCCGGTTGCACTGATAATGAGAAAGACATTGATCCTTCCTTGAAGGAAGAAGCTAGCTTGTCTGCATCTGCCTGGAAGAAAAGACTGATCGTCGAGGGTGGTGTTTCAAAGGCTTGTGAGATTGATGCAAGGGGTTTGATTCTTTTCGTTGGTTGCTTCGGTATTCCAGCTGGTTTCCGACACGAAGAGATACGGGATTTGATTCGTTTGAGCAATCCTAGGGAAATTATGCATGCCCTTCGTCAGTCTCGTGGCCTTCTCAAGAAGGTTTCAGGTACTGCTTTTTGTATAATTTCATTGGCATTATTGCACACATGAGACTCACTGATTATGTATCGTGTTTCAACAATTTTTAACAATTTTATACTAAGCTATATAGTTCTACAGCTTCTCACTTAGTTTGACTAGAAGGGGGATAAAAGAATTATAATGAGAAGAAAAGGCAAAGTGTTCTTGGTTAAGACTAGAGTTCCAAGACAATAGGATGGAATCTATAGGACACGTAACCGGGCCAACAATTTTGTGAAGGTTTGTGCCACTCTATTAGGCTATTAGTTGTAACGCTTCTCATTGTCAAGTCATGTGTAATTTTGCTAAACAAGTTCTCTGTAGAGGATACGATCAACTATGGTGTTATTGCTACTCGAAATCAGAACTGTAATTGCAGCGAAGGGTTCATTTTATTTTGTTGATATACAGAAATTACTGCTCTTGGTTTATGAAGCTAAGTCCTCTTAGGTTATCCATTTCAACTGACCTTTTAAAATATGAGCTACCCATCTTAGGTCCCATTCAGCTTGGGAATTATTCAACGAACCAAAAAAAAAAAAAGTTCGCTACCTTAGTCAACTTCACTCGGAGATAGTCGAAGTGTTGAACAGTTATTGAATCTTGCGCGGAAAACAAGTATTGCCTGCAAGCAGCAGTGAAGACTGTTTAAGAACTAACTGAAGAACAAGGGGTAGTCTGTGATTTTTCTAACTATACGAGTATGGTACTTTGAATAATTAATATTGATCATCAAGATTCATTTGGAGAGCCAGGATACAATTGTTTCACTGGAGCTGAATGATTTCCCCCAATATCTCTTGCTGGAGCTTAACCTCAGATCATTGTAGCCCCCCCCCTTCCCGAGGCGGCCTTTTGGGGTGGGGGCAATATGATCATTCCAGTTTAGTTCTGATAGTTTTGATGTAAACTAGTCTGGCTTCACCCTGAATTTGTTACATGCCTGGATCTGAGTTCGGGGACGGGCCTTGTGCCTTTTATATGGACTTGGGCCTGTTTATAATTCACGCAACATGCAGATTCTGGTGAAAACTCCATTCAACCTGTCCCAACCCAATACGTTAACATCCTACTATAAACATCTTACTAGGTATATATTTTCAGAGATTATAGGTTTTAAGGATAGCTCATGGCAGAAGAAATTACAAATGTTGAAGGCTTGTTTGTGCAATGTATCCGTTAAATTTTTACTATTCTGTGTGACTGGTGGACTGTTTCATCTTATTTTAGGGGCTGAAAGCTTTATTGAGTTGGTTAGTACTTTCCATGCCTTGTATAAGTAATGAGGGGTGTTGATCGGATTTATAGTTCTTGAAACAATTAGTTCTACCGGTTGCAGTGGCGAAGGGTTTCATCTTCTAAGTTATCATCTTTATTTTCATGATTTCCGTTACATTCTTGCTCAACATCCACTTTTTACAAAATTGGATTTTCTTCCGATCAATGTATTATATTAATTTTTTTTTCCTTCTTGACATTTGTATACTATTCCCAATTGTTTTGGATGCTAAATTTGTCATGACAATTGATATTTTGTTGCATTATTCTCTGATTGATTAATTTATTCTTCTGGAATGTTGATGAATGAATAACGTGTTGTTTTCTAATGTTCTGAAGCCTAAACCTTGTATAACCTTGCTATTTATAACTGCCACAGATATTACTGATGGATTGTTGAAGAAGGGCATGGTTGTTGAAGCTATTGACTTGGCATATATATTTGGATATGAAGAAAAACTTTCCCCTCAGACAAATTTGACTTCATATTTGCAGAAGTCTGAAGATTCTTGGAAGAAAACTAAGCAAGAAACTCGTGGTTCAGCTACTGCATTGGTATGGGCTGATAAGCGCATTAGCATTGTTTATTCGTTGCATTGTTCTGTTGTGGATATTAACTATGACGATACATGTTGATCTTTCACAGAAGCAAGCTGATGAAAAATACTTAGCTACTCTGAGGTCTGTAGTAAATTGCTTGGAAGGTCACCAAATTGATCACGCAGAATTTCTTCCTGGATCGAAACTAAAGGAGAAGATAAGCAAACTGGAAAAAGATATTGATGATGCCAATAGAAAAATCCAAGACAAGGTGGTGTCAAAGAGAAAAATGGATAAAAATGATTCTTCAAACAAATTGAAGACTCCAGAATCAAAGCGATCAAGGTTGCATTTAAAAGATCCACCTCTAGTATCATCTCCACTCTCCTTTTTGCATGAGCAAAGGACTAGTGGTAATATGGATGGAAATAGCTTGTATGATGGTTCATTGACGGCACATGTGCTGAGCAGACCCTCAAGTCATTTATACTCTCCTGCATCATCTGTACAACTTGGATCTGCTGCAGGGCCTTTGCTGGATGGTGTCTTTGGAGGTACATTAGCAGCTGGGGGCGGCAAGCTTATAGGTGCTGCAATTGGTGGCACAACTGCTTCATTTTCCGCATATCACGGAGATATAGCATTAGACAATGTTGGGACAATGCTGAATACCAATGACCATCTTTACAGA